>NC_136430.1:200270000-200532500 GCF_052849685.1 Lactuca virosa
AATCATGATAACAAATCAAATGTCAATAATTTGATTTGATTAACATGGGTAAATCTGAAAAAAATGGATAAGCACAACCCTTTTATAAATTCTCAAAAAAGTAAATAGTTAGCTTCTGTACATGTCAGTTTTCTTGAAACCTCATATCAATCGACATATCCCATCATAAATTTTTAATTATTTTTATCATTACTTTATTGCTATTTTATTGCGGGAGCTTTTTCTTACAGCTTTATTTTAAAAGATGTAATCAATGAATTATTTTTATTTTGTACTTTCCCTTTACGCACAAGGAAAAAAAAGCTGCATATGTTTATTTCTTAAAAGCAAATTTAGAACAATTGGTAATTCATGGTTTTACTAACTTGATACTTAAAACTCTTGTTTACTACTAAAATTAACTTTTTTTTTTACAACAAAAAACATGTTAGAAAATAGAAATAAGAATTTAGAATATTATTTTAACAATTAATTCACTCGTTCACAATTTAACATAAAAATTTATACAAAATTCACAATTTAAAACAGTAAAATTAAAATTTTAATTCAAAAAATTCAATACTTAATATATCACATTCACAACTAAGTAACATTATATTTACAACTTAATACGTATTATTTATAGTTTTGTTTCTTCCTAACACCATCAAATCTCGATCTCTTACACTTTAACAAGCTCCAAAATAATATTTGGATAAAAAATAAAAATTCATAATTTAATAATATCTTAAATACAATTAAGTGGTTGAATAAAAAAGTAGAGAGCAATGAGATAGATATAAAGTGAGCACTAAGCTTTTGAGAGAAAAATTAGTCAAGAGAAGAAAGCTCAAGATTGAAAACCATCAAATGTAGACCACTTACATTTTTGCAAGCTCTAAAAATCATATATGGATAAAGAAAATCAGAATTCACAACTTAATATACTATTTCGTTTATAATTCATAGTGTAAATTTATAAATCTATTCACAGTTTAATATACTAATTCGTTTATAAATCTATCCACAGTTTAATATACTAATTCGTTTATAATTTACAGTTTAAAATACTAGTTTAGATGCTCATTCACAACTTAAAAGACATAAAAGATTAGTTTATAAATCTATTCACGGCTTAATATGCTTAATATATTAGTTCAAATACACATTCACAGCTTAACAGATACATTCTTTTCATTGAGGTATTTCATCAAACACATTTTTTACATCTGATTTAATAATATTTCTATGTAAACATTATCATATGAGATCCAACCAAAGAAAAAATACACAAAGATGGTGGTGGTACCGTTGTTGGCCAACTTGAAGTGCACAATAATCACCAAATCTACAACTGAAATATATCAAACACATCAGATCTGATGTAGATCTGGTGGTGTATCACCAAATATCAAATAGAAGAGATGAAGGCTACCTGATGGGGTTTCACCGGAGCGACGAGCGGCAGAAGCGACGACGATTAACGTCGCCAGTGTTAGAGCTTATCAGATACGTCAAATCTATTGTAGTCTACTTTTTTTCACCATATATCACGTAGAAAGAGATGTAGTAATCAAGCTCATCGTGTTTCCCTGAAGCGAAAAGGAAGCAACTATGGTAACCGTTGACGGCGATGGTGGTGTTTGACGGTTTTAGATCTCAAATATGTCACATCTGATGCAGATCTAGTCGATTGTGGCCAGATATCATGAAGAAAGAGATGGAGAACAACTCATCGTGTATCACCGGAGCAAAGAGGTAGCGACGACGGTTGTCGGTGTTGATGTTCGGCAATGGAGTTTTTACTCCAGATCTGATATCAGTAGGGGTCAACGGAGTATTTGAAGAGAAATAAATTGACAACTTGACATTTCGACGAGTGAAGGTGGTAGGTGACGGCGACTGTAGGCAGAAGGTGGTGGTGGCAGGTGGTGGCGGCAAGTAGCTGAATTAGTGTTAGGGTTTATCTTCTTGGGAGAGTTTGAAAGAATTTTCTTGCAAAAAAAGTTTGGAAAGTGTTTGAAATGTTATTAGATTTTTAGCTATTTATCAACATTAAAAAAAAAATCAAATAATAAAATTAATGGTTCTTAGGGTTCTTATTATTTTAGGGTTCTCATTTGAACTTTTTTTTTTCTCTCTCTTATATATATATATATATATATATATATATATATATATATATATATATATATATATATATATATATATATATATATATATATATATATATAGTCCCACCCTAGGTCTGCCCATATAACCACGCTTTCAAACATCCTAAACAAACATGTAAAAATGTAAAGCATAAGTTTAAGGAATTAAATGTCACTAGTCGAAACTAAAGGACACCATATGTAAATAGTTGTAAACTATCTCAATAACTTTTGCAAGTGTCTCTCACATATTATAAGAATAATTGGAAGATAATTTTTTTTTTAAATAAACACATTACAATTGAAAATTTCGAGCCACACAATTGAAAATTTCGAGCCACAGAAGGCTAAGTTTCATTATTAATAAAAGGTGAATTTACAATGAAAAAAAAAAAGAAATTATAAATAGAACAAAATTAGGATAAATCTAATTAAGAAAATTTGTTGAAATTTGGTTATAGAAAGTACAAAAATAAGTGGATGCATACAACATATAAATTAAACGTTAAGTATATGATTGTTCCTTAAAGAACGTCGTTATCAAGCCACCTCATAAGCATGCTTAAACATTCTTTAGGTTTATACTCCGGAGCTGTATGGCCTCCTCCCTTTAACAACATTAAAAATTGTCAACCATCAAGATCACATCAACTTATTTTTCTTTTGTCTCATGAAGTTTTCAAAACATAGGTTCAAAATTTTATTTTACTGCATAGTTGGTTTCAGGATAATATACTTGCATTGGGTTGAAGTTTCAGTAGCTAACAAGTGTGGGAGAGGCTCTTTGTGGGCACTCGGTGTTTATGCCAACACTTAATAGGTCAGTGTTTACACTGATTTAGATATCATATTATGCTCTTTTAATGAGACGATATGGTCAAACTCAGTGTTGCTAGGAAAATAATCCTTTTGTATATTTTGTTGTAGTTGTCAAAGTCAACCTATTTTAGTAAGTCAAACATTGAAATTTTCATGAGGCAAGAGAAGTGGTGAGTGAGAAGAGGATATGAGGAAGATATCTCACCTTTACAGTAGCATATGTCAAGTTGTAGTTCTTGTTCGAGTATTTCATGGTGTATCTGTAACAAAATAAGATAGCAACATATTTTTTAAAAACAAAATACTTCTATATTTAAAATTTTTAGATGATTAAAAGCCAATGAAAATGCAACTAACCCGGCTACTTGTTCATCAACAAAAAAAGGTCTCCAATCATTCACAACTAACAGATTTAACGATTCAATCCAGTTAATCGTAGCCATATATGGAATAACCATGTCATGATCTCCACTGTAAATGTACAGGTTTGCATTAAAGTTCTCAAAATACCACATGCTCCATGAATAAGGTCGACAACAAGTGAACTCTAGTTTTATATATAAGTGTTATTGTTCCACAAAGATGGCTTACACCAAGTATCATGTGAGATATAAATTAAGTAAATAATGGTCCTTTAGGTATGTGACATATTGTCAGGTATATAATTCATGTTACATGGGTACATAAGAGTCTAGTGCCCACAAGAAGTTAAAATCCACATTAGAGTTAAAACCCCCACATTGAAGTTGTTTTGAATAAAACCCTTAACATTTTTTTTCATAAATACCACTTGGGAACCAAGTTTTATGCATCATTCGGGTTCAAGTGGACTCTAGTTTTAGGTTAAAAAGATCAGATATAAGATAATAGGAGAAAGAGATGGATGAAGAGTAACACCTATATACAAGAGCTCGACAATTTTTATCAATAAGCTTTCGATGATAGGAAACTGTACTTATGACATTGTGCGTGTAAGATATTGGTTCCGTATCAGTACTAAAAACCAAGGTTTCATTGCATCGTACCCACTCGATTCCATTTAACTCCTGGTGATCATGAAATTAGTATCATATATAATCAAGTTGAATATGAATAATAGAACTCGTTGTGAACTACAAACCTCAGGAATGTGAAGAGCCTCTTGCACATCTCTTCTATTAGCCCATATTGAGGAGTACACATAGTTGTCATCCTGCCACAAGTATAAAAAAGAAAGAATAAATGTATGATACTTGTGAATATCTCATATGTAAATGCATACTACCAAACAAAAATTGCATCTTTTTCTTGTTAAAAAAACAAGAAAAGAAAAGCGATAAAACGAAACAAAGAATTAACGTGGATGTGACGTACAACGAGTAGGATCCAGATAACCCTTCTATTACTCTTGGCTATTTTCAAAGTGATTACATTGGAATCCATATCTATGAATACTTATAACCATAAAACCCAAAAAACTATTGCGACGTCAAGCCAATAAACAAGGAATCTAGAATAACTAAGCAGGTCCAAACACTTATCCCTTCAAAATCGCCATTTAGATTTCTTCACTTTGTTTGGGATTGGGTTACTTATTTGACTCATTAAAATCCAAGCCACACTCTAAAAATCTTCATCGTGAATTGAAGTGTGCTCAACGATGAATGATTCCAAATAGTCATCTCCTTCCTGCCGGTTTGCCTCAAAAGGACTATCTCCTAAGAATATTTGCAAATCAAACTAATACTTGAACTTATTCATTGGTAGCGCCTTTGTTAACATATTTGCCAGGTTCTCTTTAGTAGCTGTATTCAAAATAGAGAACCTATTTTCTTCAAGAACATCATGAACGGAATTCATCATGACATAAATATCCTTTGTTTTATTAGTATAAAATATATTCTTTTCCATTATTAAAGATGGTTGTTACAATACGAAGTATGATTCTCCAACTTCACATCAAGACTACATGTGACCATGTAGCCATATGCATTCCGTAATCCCTACGGTCAATGACTTGTACTACACCTCAGTTGTTAAAAAGACAATTGTTAGCTGCAATGTTTCCTTCCAACTAATAGCACACCCAAACAAGGTAAAAATATAGCATGTAAGTGATTGTATCTTCATCAAGTGTCCACCACAATATGAATCTACATAGACAATAAAACCAATACTACCTTTTTTAAGCTAGACATATATTAGGCATTCCTTTTAAGTATCATCTAATCCATTGACAGCTTTCCAGGGAGTCTTCCTTAAATTACTCATAAACTTGTTACTAAGTGCATAAGCCATATCAAATCTAGTACAAACATATCATACATAAGGCTTCCAACAGCATTGGAATATGGAACTTTTCTCATGTAACATTTCTTCTCATATGTATTTGGTATTGTGTTGTGGTCAAGTATAAAGTGTGCCGCTAAAGGTGTACATACTGATTTGGATAGATCAATATAGAATAATTTTAAGACTTTCTCAATATATGTTTGTTGAAAAACGTATAAGACTTCCTCAATATATATTCATATAACAACCATGCTCTTCTATCTATCCAAATCTCTATGCCTAGTATCTTCTTTGTTGCATCTAAATCCTTCATCTTGAACCCATTTTCCAATAAAGTTTTCAATTCATTAGTTGCATCTATATTGTTAACTGAAATTAACATGCCATCCACATATAGAAACAAATATATATATATATATATATATATATATATATATATATATATATATATATATATATATATATATATATATATATATATGAACCATCAATATCTTTTTTTCATGTAGACACAGTTATCAAACTAGTTTCAATAATAGTCATGAGAAACCATAAATGAATCAAATATATGGTACCACTGTCTTAGGGACTATTTCAAACCATAACGAGATTTCTACAACAATCAAACATGATCATTCTTGGTATCAATAAACCCTTCTGGTTGATATATATATATATATATATATATATATATATATATATATATATATATAACCTTCTAAATTACCATGTAAGAATGAAGATTGGACATCAAGCTGCTAAAGCTCAAAATTAAATGCACCAACCATGGCCAATATAGCCTGAATTGTCTTGTGTTTTCAAATAGGCAAGAAAATTTCATGATAGTTGCTCCCTTCATTTTGTGAGAAACCCTTTACCACTGGACTTTCTTTTAATCTCGTTGATACAACACCCATAATTCATTCTTTCCTTTCAAGGACCTATTTGCATGCTATTAGTTATGCTCTATTTTTTAACAGTACTAGATCCCATGTTTACTTTTTCTCTAGCAGTTGTATTTATGCATTCATTTCTACCAACCAATATGATGCTTCTTTACATAAAATAAAATCTTTACATGATTTCATCTCATCCGAATTGATATCACTTGCAACTGCCAGTGCATATGCAATTGAATATTTCACAAGTATTGACACATCGTGTATATTTGGCAGGCTTTTGAACTTTCGTCTTTTGCTTCTTTTTCATTATAGATTATGACTCATTTTATTTATTCTCATCATCACCCATGACTAGGCTCTCCCTCTTTATGTTCATCGTGGGACTCTTCTTTCTTAGTATCTTTATCATGGAGTTGTTATTGATCATCTATCACAACTCTATTTGGAGTTCTTGTTTCAAACTTCACCTTTTAGGTAGCACCATGGTCTTTTACCCATATAATATTTATAATTTCTTATCTCTAATCACAGATAGAGGATTCATAAAAGGCAACATCTATGCTACTTATAAATATTAGAGTTATATTAGAGTTTTACCTTCTTCTGTATGTTATAGTCGATAACCTTTAACTCTAGCAGCAAATCCTAGAAATATGCACTTCATAACTCTGAACTCCAGTTTACCACCATTAAATGAGCATAAACAAGGAAACAAATATACATCGAGGATAAGAACAAGAGGGTTTAATGGACTAAACCTCTTTAGGAGTCTTCCAATCATTTGTAATTGATAGAGATCTATTTACTAGATATCAAGTAATATTCAATGCTTTGGCCCAGAACTACTTTGATATACCAATATATATATACATGTATACATCTTCCATGTTGCGTTAGTGTTTGGTACATATGTTCTGCAACCCCATTTTGTTGTAGAGTGTATGGTACAATATAGTTCCTGAATATACCTACGTTTTACATAAGTAATTGTAATATGCCTACCTTTTACACAAGTCATCAGTGCATTGTAAAACTCTAATCCATCATTTGTTTTGAGTGTCTTGACATGTTTCCCTATTCGTTTTTCAACCATGATCTTCCGCTCCTTGAACCGCCCAACACCTCGTCTTTTGGTTTTAAAAAATACAACCAAACATTTCTTGAGTAGTTATTAATAACAGTCATGAAATATGAGCATCCGCCACATGAATTCATTGGAGAAGTCCCATATAAATTTGAATGAATATTCTCAAGGATTTATTTGGTCATATGCTTGCCAGATCTGAAATTGACCATGTGTTGCTTTGCCGTGACACAAGCTTTGTAGTATTTCATCTTCCCAGTTATGTCCACCAAGCAATCCATGTTTATCCGAGATTGAAATTCCCTTCTTGCTCATGTGACCCGTCGGTGATGCCATAATTTTGACTATCATCACACTTTTTCAAATATTAATAGACAACCACCTTTCATGTCACTAAGCTGTCTTCCAGAAAGTAAATCCCATGTTATAGTTTCCTTTTCATCACCATGAGAGCACTTTTTGTGAATTTTAACCGATCATCTTCATCATAATACCTGTGTACATGTTTGGATAAATATTCAACAGAAATCAAATTATTCAGAAGATCTGGAATATACTAGCAATCTAGGTTTCTGACCATACCGTTATGCATTTTAATCTTTAATATGCCATTATCCTTGATACTCCATATCCCATCATCACCAAACTTTACTGTGCCAGTCCGTTTCTTGAAAGAAAAATAGATTGAGTGAGAAAGTCATATGATGAGATACATATTTGTCTAAAATCCAAGTGTCTGCAAAACCAACCATACATACAGCTAAAATGTCGCTTATGTCTCATTGCGTCGTGGACAATCCCTTTTGAAGTACCCTTATTCTTTACACGATAACATTTAAATTATGTGGAGACATTAGACTTATATCGTGAATTTCCCCTGTTTCCAACCTCCCTGTTTTGTATTTTACCCTTACCAACAAACAAAAATGAACTGAAACCCCCTCATTACCAAAAACTCCACGTTTCAGTTCCTTAGATAAGAAGGTATCCTTCCAGTCAAAGGTAGTAATCTTTGTTCTACTATATTACATGGTATCAAGAAATTCCCATATAATTTCGACAGAGAACACAAAAAAATAAAATCTTGATCCTCATTTTTAAAGTTACCATCAACACCTTGTTTATCAAGAATAATATGACTAAAATTGTCCCGATGATCTTTTACATCAGTACTTTCTGTCATCCGAATGATATACAAATGTTGTTTCTGATACAACCAATCTGTGAGAGAGTTATTTTAACACTTTTCCCACAGTTTCTCCCAATGCCCAAAAGCAGTTGGTTGGTCCACAACCTCGTGTAGCACTTCATCAGTTGCACTATGTGCTTTTGTGTTAGGTCTAATAAAGTGTTGTGTCAAATGTATGCTATTAGGGTTTGTTTATTACGAAATTTGGGCCTGTCCATGTCCGGTTTTAGTATCTAAATAGTCTATATAAATAGGGTGCATGTAACTTTAGGGTTACAACTTTTGAAGCTCTCACAGAAAAGTTCTGTATTCAAGAACTCTTCTAGAGCTATGATTAATACAATCATTCAACACCTTTATGATCATTATTGTTTCTTTACTTTTATTCATCTCATTAATATAGAATCTATCGATCTTTAATATTCTCACAATTGGTATTAGAGCAGGAGATAGTGTAATCAATTCGATAATCTTTTGTCGAGTAAAGGGTTTTGTATTAGGGTTTTACGATTTTCAGAGATCTGTTCTTGTTGTCTCAATCGTATCAATCGGTTGTAGATTCCAGATCTAGATCTCTATTTTACCCTAGAACTCGATTCTAGTTTACACATCTGATTATATATATATATATATATATATATATATATATATATATATATATATATATATATATATATATATATATATATATATATCTTGATTTCTCGTTATTATGGCTCACGACGATCTTCACTATCTTTCATTCAATCTCCCTAGTAGCATCGGTTCAACTACAAGGATTCCTATCCTTTTTCCAGAAGACTATGAGGTTTGGGGACTTGACTTTGAAGATTACATACTGGGAATCAAAGAACATGGATCTACAATATGGCATGCAATAACAGAAGAAACATACAAGTATTCGGTAACGAAGAAAGAAGTCAAAACCCAGAAGGATTATGATGCAATCATTGCAGATAGTCCTGAAACTGATGAGAAGATCAAGCTAATGTGCAATCTAAAAACAATGAGAATTATTCGATTTGCTCTTGCTCCTGACACATTCCATCTTGTTAGTGCATGTGATACTGCTAAAGGAATTTGGGATAGACTAAAGGAATTGTATTTGGGTGATGACGACATGCAACATTCTGTGCAGACGACTCTTCTATCGGAATTTGGTTCTTTTGTGCAAAAACCGGATGAGAAATTAGAAAAGACAACCAATCGCTTCAATCACCTGTTAAGCAAAATGCTTAAATACAATCTTGAGCGACGAGATATTCAACAGAAGGTCACGTTCATGAATGGTCTCAGATCCGAATGGAAGGCTTCCACCGTTAAAGCGCTCGAACAATTCAAAAGCTATACATTGGCAAAACTCTTGGATATTTTGAAGTATCACGAAGACGAGGTTACTAAGGAAGCGAAACTTGTGTCTAGTGTTGGATCTTTGGTGCTGGTTGCTAAAGGTAAGAAGTCATCAGTTTATGATTCCGAATCTGACATTTCAGATGATGAACTCTCAAAAGAAGACAAGGCTCTAATGGTGTCCAACCCAAAGAAATTCTTTAAAAAGAATTTCTCTCGTTTCAGAAACAAATACAAGCAGGGAATCTCAAGTTTCGAAAGGCCAAGAGAGGAGGGTTTTAAGAACTCTCAGAATGATAATGAAAAGAAAGAAAAGAAGTTGCTAGGTGATTCTGGTTATGATTGTAATTATTTTCATGGGAAGAATCACTTCGCAAAGGAATGCATGCTACGTAAGAAAAATTAGAAGAAGGAAAAGGAGAAAGACGAGGCCTACTACATTCAGAAAATAGACGAGCTCCAAAAGAATAGCTCATCAAATGCGAAACCCATGTTGATAGTGCAAGAAGAAAGTGATGATGGTAGAGTCGAAGTGTGGTCTACAGAATCTGAGGACGATGAAGTAAGGAAACCTACCAATGACAGGTGTTTTGTGGCGAAATCGAAAAAGAAGAATATGCAGGCAAGTGTTTGATGGTTCAGAATGGAAATTCCGAACCAAGAGGGTATACAACTGATGGTGGAAAAGCATCAGAGAGTTGTTTTGCTGCAAAGACAGTTATAGAGCGGGTGAAGGAGTGCGAGAAGGTGGTCGATAATGTACATTCAATTCTTAAATATCTTAATATTCCTTCATCACATTATGATTCTGAATTGGATGATTTACGTTATACGATTTTCTGATTTTAGTGATAGCTTAAAAAGAACTCATATAAGTAATTCTAATCTGAATGATAAACTTAATGGGGTAACTTTTAAGAATGAAGAGAGAAGAATAAAAATAGAAGCATTGGAAGTAGAGCTTACTAGATCACGAGATGATATTATTATTCTTAAGAGAGACAATAGAGCACTGCTGAAACAGAGAAACATTTTTTGTTTGAATGCTAAATGTTTATATTTTAATATTACTCAGCTTCATTTGGATTATGAAATCGATAAAGGTTCGCATAAAATGATTTTACCTTTTGTTGAACTAAAAGAAGATGAAATTGATGTTGAATGCTATAAATGTGAATCAATTGTTTCTTCAGATGATGTTTCAGATTCTTACAAGGTTGGACTTGAGAAAATAGAAGAATATATCTAGTCTAAAGAACATAAAAACATGTTGAAAAAGGTTTTAACTGAAAAAGATAGACAAGAAATCAATTTAAGTGCTATGCAGAAATATGACTTATTATGCAAAAACTTGAATTCAGAAAATATTCTTGATTCTGAGAATATTTCTGATTTGATGAAAGTGAAATGAGTGAAATATCTGTAGAGGATAAAATTGATTGTTCTGCTTTTGTAAAAAATTGTGATGAACCAAAGAAAAACTTAATTTCTGAAAATTCAATCGATTTTGTTTGAATTACTGAAAATAATGATCAAAAGTTTCGAAAGTAAAAGCAACCGTTTTTCCTAAAGCCCAAACCGTTCCGAATCAAGTTTTTGTTAAGAAAGGACTGAACAAAAAAGATACTTCCGAATTAACGTCCGTGGTAGCTGATGATAATGCGAAGGAGTGTGATGAATTCTTCTGGTTAAAGTCTATAGACAATAAAGATGAAACAAAAGGTCTTTCAGAATTGACCTCTTGGAAAACAAAAGGGAAATATGTTTCTGAACCATTGAATCTTGTGAACTTTTGTTACGATAAGGGGGGACCAAGTGGTACAAAAGATGTCTCTTGTGAAACGTCATCAGATAAGAATGAAACACCGATTAGAAAGGAAAAAAACCAAAAGCTAACATTCATAAATCTGTTGAGGAATTAATCGCAAAGAAAAGAAAGTTGAATGCTAGATATAGAAAAAATTTGAGTGAAAGAAAGCGTTTTTGGAAGAAAATGAATTCCAGTCAAAATTTTGTCAATACATCAAGATTTTCTAATCAAAATAAAGACTCATCTCAAATTCCAAAACAAAAGTCAAGTTGCTCTTCCAATCAAAATTGTTCACCAAAATCACACATTTCAAAACCAATTGCTAAGGCAAAAGATTTTAAGGTTGAAAACAAAATTGCTTCAAAACCAGAAATTACTCTCAAAGAATACGAAGCAAAATTGAAAAAGGAAGAAAAAGAGTTTTCAAAAAGAATGGCTCCAAAATTCAAAGAATATATTCAACGGAAAGCCAATTTCGTTGAAATTAATCTTTGTGACAACAAAGTTAAGGTTTTTAAAATGGATAAAGGGATGAACTGTATTTTGAAAAGAAAATATTTTTGGGTTGACAAAACAACAATTTTCCCTGCTCAAAAGAAATCCTCACAAGGACCCAAGTTCGTTTGGGTTCCTAAAACTCTCTAAATTTTACAGGTTATGCGTGACGAACAATATTATTCAGAATGGTACATATATAGTGGCTGTTCTCGTCACATGATAGGAAAGGAAGAGGAGTTACGAGAGTTTCGAATTTTAAAGGATGGCGGAAAAGTGAACTATGTAAACAACGCCACTGGAGAGATAAAAGGATATGGCATGATTACAAATGACGAATTCACGATTCGGAAGGCAGCTTATGTTGAGGGCTTGCAACATAATCTGATTAGTGTTTCTCAATTGGTTGTAGGTACAGGTCTAAAAGTGTCTTTTGATGAAGAAGGTTCAGAAATTATAGAAAAGAAATCCAAAGCTGTTCTTCTGAAGTCTAGAAGGAAAGGAGAGATGTATCCTTTGAATCTAAATCCAATCCAAGGAAAACCTTCTATCTGCTTACATACGAAAGCCTCTTCGGATGATAGTTGGCTATGAAATAGAAGGCTTTCTCATTGAACTTCAAGGATATCAACAAGCTTACGCGGATTACCTTTCTAAAATTCGAAAAGGAGCACTTATGTGCTACCTGTGAGCTTAGCAAAACAAAGCAGGAAAAGTCATTCATCCATTATAAATACTAACTATTGCACATTGATCTCTGTGGTCCTTCAGCCATCGAGAGTATTAGTCGTAACAAATATATTTTGGTTATTGTCGATGATTTTCCTAGATTCACTTGGGTATTCTTTCTTAGACAGAAATCCGACGCAACATAGAAGCTGATGGACTTCATCAAGCAGGTTGAGTTACAATTACGAAAGCCAGTTCGGAAAATTCGTAGTGACAACGGTTCAAAATTCAAAAATCATGCGTTTGAATAATTTCTGATCGGCAAAGGGATTTCTCAGAATTTCTGTTCGCCTTACACTCCACAGCAGAACAATGTAGTTGAAAGACGAAATCGATCTCTTTGTGAAGCTGCAAGGACAATGCTGTCATTTGCGAATCTACCTTTATATTTATGGGTTGATGCTATTGCCACCGCTTGTTTTACTCAAAACCGCTCCTACATCAACAAACGATTTCTGATTACTCCATATGAAATTCTGAACAACCGGAAACCTGACGTTAAATTCTTTCATGTGTTTGGTTCCAGGTGCTTCATATTTAATTCCAAAGGAAATCGGAACAAATTCGACGTGAAAGCTGACGAAGGAATTTTTCTGGGGTATTCATTAACATCAAAAGCATATCGAGTTCTGAACAAGAAGTCAAAAAAGATTGAGGAAACCTACTATGTTACCTTTGATGACAACGACACGAAGAAATATCAAAAAGAAGATTGTTAATCTGAGGAAATCTTTCCGTCAACAAACTCTACGATGATTCCTCTTATGAATTTATATGAGGAATTTCTAAATTTTTTTGATGAACCTGAAAAGGCAATTTCCTCAGAATCGAAGGCCAAGGATAATAAAAAAGATGAATTAAGAAAGATTGTTGATAAAGTTGTTGAGGACATCGAGACTCCTCCCACGCAACCAATTCCGAATGAACCTCAGCCAACACCTTTTGATGCACCAATCCAGGGGGAGAGTTCCACTCCAACATTCAATACCGATATTCCTCTCCAGGGGGAGAATTCAATTCCGACTGATGGGTCACATGCAAACTTCCAGGGGGAGAATAATGAAAATAATGACTCAGAATTTGAAGATGTTTATGTTGAAATTGATCCAGCCTATGATCAGAACTATCCTCCAATGAAAAAATGGACCAAAGCTCATCCTTCATCTCAAGTGATCGGAGATTCTTCATCTGGAGTTCTCACTTGTGCTCAACAAAAAGCAAAGCAAACTGCATTATTTTCTAAAATAGAATTTTGCATGTTTAACACTTTTATTTCAAAAATTGAGCCTAAAACTATTAAAGTTGCTCTTGATCATGCAGATTGGGTTCAAGCTATGCAGGAAGAATTGAATGAGTTTGATTGTAACAAAGTATGGCGATTGGTTCCTAGTCCAGAAGATGCGTCTGTGGTTGGTATGAAATGGGTATTCTAAAATAAGATGGGCAAAGAAGGGAACGTTATTCACAATAAGGCACGTTTGGTTGTCAAAGGCTATTGTCAGGAAGAAGGAATAAATTACGAAGAGATGTTTGCACCGATCGCTATACTTGAATCAATTTGCATATTTATCGCCTATGTTGCTCACAAAATTTTTGATGTGTATCAAATGGATGTGAAGTGTGCATTTCTGAATGGAGAGCTTGAAGAAAGAATCTATGTTGAACAACCTCCAAGTTTTGTGAACGAAAAATTTCCGAATCATTGTTACATTCTGGATAAACCAGTGTATGGTCTTAAACAAGCTCCAAGGGCATGTTATGAAAGTCTGACTCGTTTTCTTAAACAATCAAAATTCAAACAAGAATATGTTGATCCTACCTTCTTTCAGAAGAAGGAGGGTAACCGTTTAATGATAGTTCAGATTTATGTTGATGACATTGTTTTCGGATAAACTAATCCCAGCTTCACTGCTGAATTCTGAAAACTAATGGAAACAAAGTTTGAAATGAGTTCTATGGGTAAAATTAAAAATTTCCTTGGTTTAAATATAAGACAGAGTTCAGAAGGTATATTAATCAATCAATAAGCCTTCACGAAGACGTTACTTGCTATATTCGGAATGATGGGTGATTCAAAAGTTAAAGTCCCTATGGCGTTCAGAACGAAACTTACACCTTCTCTTGATAAACCAGCAGCAGATATCACCTTATATCGTCAGAAGATCGGATCCTTGTTATATCTAACCTCTAGTCGTCCTGACATTATGTTTTCTATATGTTAATATGTCAGGTTTCAAACGAATCCTTGAGATCCACACATGTTGGCAGTCAGGAACATACTCCGATATCTGAAGCGAACCACTTCTCTTGGTCTATGGTATCCATCCAATTTGGGTTTCTTTATACAAGCTTACTCCGATGCTGACTTAGGAGGCTGTGGTCTTGATTGGAAAAGTACATCAGGGGGATGTCAGTTTCTTGATGTCAAGCTTGTTAGTTGGCAATCTAAGAAGCAGACTTGTGTCTCCTTATCCACAGCTGAAGCTGAATACATTGCAGCAACATCATATACTTCCCAAGTGGCGTGGATTAAGAACCAACTAAGATATTATGGAATCAATATAAAGAAAATTCCTCTGTATTGTGATTCCGAAAGCGCCATAAGAATCTGCCACAATCCAGTGCAACACTCCAAGACAAAACATATAGCACTGAGATACCACTTCATAAAGGATCATGTCGAGGATGGAAATATAGAAGTTCATTTTGTTAGATCCTCAGATCAGTTAGCTGCTATCTTCACAAAGGCCTTACTTGAAGCAATGTTCAATTGGATTTTACAAGGGTTAGGAATGATTGAAGCCGACTCAGTTTCGAAAACCACTTCGTAATCATCATAGTTCGGAAATTACTGTTCATATTCTGAATGGTTCCGAGCTTCGGAATGGTTCGGAAGCTACTGTTCATCCTAGTTTCAGAATGCTGTAAATCCTTTGTAAATTAGGTCTCTTCCGACTTGTTCCGAGCTTCGGAATGGTTCGGAAGTTACTGTTCATTTGAGTTTCTGAATTCTTTTATCTTTAATATTTTTCCTTATTTATGTTTTCATTTTATTTAGAACATACAAAAACTCAAAAATACTTTATTACTTTATTTTTGTATTTTCTCTTTCAAAATCAAAAACATCAAAAATATTTTCGTTTCTAAATTCATTCTGAATTTAAGTCTGCAACAAGGAATTGACGGTCGACTTAATCACTTCTTTCTATCATATCTTATTTAAACCTTCATGTAGTCCCTTGATTATTGGAACAAAACCAGTTTCGGTATAGGGCTACAAAACTCTTGTTAATGATCGCAAAATTATTATCAACATGAATTTGGTGAAACTCCCAACCATTCTACTACCAATCTATTATTCTGTATCGTAACCCTTAAGACTCTCAGGTTTAACCACTGAGGTTTAGGTTATAAAACATCTGTGTTTATGATCTTGAAATCGTTATAACCATGATTTTGAGTGAAGCCTAAAACTCCAAACACCATTTCTGAATTGACGGTGAACACTCTTTTGTTCTAGGTATTTACCTAATGAATTGACGGATAAAACCTTTTGGTTTGTACCTTTGAATGTTTGAAATCTTATTTTTTTCTTTTTAAGTGATCTTAATGAAATGTTTTCAACCTAAGACATTTCTTCCCAACAAGATCCAGTTTTTATTTTTCTTTGAGATTTCAATTATGTCTAGCTACTTTAAAAGAATATCCCAAGCTTACTTGTTTTTATGGCTACACTGGTCAAACAAGTACTTCTTTCAGATCTTCAGATTTATGTTAAGTTTCAGAATTTGATTGAAGCTGAAACCACCCTTTAAAGCCTTAATAAAAGAAGCCTTTCACTGTTTCTCAATAAACAGATGATCTTAACTCAACAGGAAACCACACAAGCACTTCGAGTCTCTCTTGACTCCGAAGGAAGAGATCGTTGCCCGGGATCTATCTGCTTTTCATATCAAACTTGTTTAATATCACAGAATCCCATAAATTTAATTTGCTTTATTTCTTTTTCTTTGGCACACTATTGCACTAAAATCCTTGTGATTTTACCAAGTCTGGTTTCAATTCCGAACGAACGTTTACAGTACCGAAAGGTAGAACGATAATTCTGAAAGGACTTGTTCAGAACATAGTGAATCCGAAACGTCTAATGACTTTTGGATAACTTCAAATCTTGGCGTCATTTTTGAATCCCTGACACCGCCTGGTTGATTGCAACAGTTTTTGACAGTCATTGATTAGCTGGCACAGTGTTATTGGCTGATTTCTTGGCGTGCACGAATTTGAAATGACGGTTTCTCTCACCACTCATCATATACCATATAAAAAGGGTTTTCAAACGGTTTACTTTCTCTCACCACAAACAGAATTCTACAAGTCTCCAAGAAAAAACCCTTTTGATCTCTACTGTTCATCGTCTCTCACACATCATCAATGGCAGGTTCATCCTTCCTCCATCTCCTTCACCGACCAGTCTGCCTCTGTCATCATGATCTCTGTCAGACCCAACCAGAACATGATCATTGACCTTGATGCCACACGCTACAACGAACTGATTAGGCCTATGATTGACTCTCTCAAGTTCTCGCCACTGATGAAGGCGTTAACCATGGTGGAAATAGTTCCTCTTGTTCATCTCTCAAAGGTATTCTCAACTGCGATTTACAACAAGACATATGATGTTATCAACTTTGAAGTGGCTAACCATAAAACATCGATCTCTAAGCCCTAATTTTGCAAACTTCTAGGGCTTACTATGTCTGAGGTCAGTGTTGACCCTGAATCGATTCCAGCTATCTCCGTGATAGAGATGTTCTACCAGATGGGGTACTCCAATGACATCACCTTGCTCTCCAAGTTTAGGAAATATTTCTTACCCCCGATATGGAATGGGTTATTTACCCTACTATTGAAGATCCTGTCGGAGAGGGTTTCTGTGTCTGAAAGTGCTAGCAAGATGTTCTACACTCTAATCTACGGCTTATACCATGGTATCAATCTTGACTATGGGGCAGTTATTTGGACTCAACTGGTTTAGAGCACCAGTTCCTCTACTCCCCACACTGAAATCTCGTGTGCTCGATTCTGGTCAATAGTGGTCAACTGGGTTCTTGGTCATTTTAAGGTCCCTCTGATGAAAGATTCTGAAATGGCAGAGATTTTGACACTACAAATGTCTACTTTTGTGATGTCGGATCCCAAAAACTTTGATTTTGTAGGTTCCATTCTTATCGAAATGTTGGAAAAGGTTCCACTGGACAACACCATTGTGAGGGAGTATCAAAAGTTACCCTCTTCTGGTGTTCGCCCAATGCCTGTTGAGCTTAGGAAGTTGATTGATGAAAGCAACAAACCAAAATGTGGAGGTAAACGAAAAGAAAAGGCTGCTCCTTCTGAAAGTGTACGAGTTCCAAAGAAAATGAAGAAGCCAACAGAGAAACCGAGATCTCCATCTCCGGTATTTCAAGAAGAATCAGAATCAAGAACTGTTACGGAAGTTCAAGAGGACAATACACTCAGACATGAGGACGAGGATACTGCTGCTACTTCGGAACCAACCCCTACAGAACAAATTCCGAAGGTATCTTCTCCACCATCTTCTACTGTTCCAACTTCTGACATTTTTGGGAACATTCTGAAAGAACCATTTATGAACCTCTCTACTACTCCATCATCACCACCTGTTATTCCTCCTACTTTACCGATGACATCCTTGCCTACTACATCCATAATTCTTATTTCATCCATCGCTCCTCTACCACCAACTAGTTCTGTGGGAATGTCTCTTCCTCAGATTTCAGTTTCTCTATCCTCACCTATCTTTACTGATTCCACCATTCCTACTACATCATCAGTCTCCACTCCACCGAAAGTCCCTGTAGTCAAATCCATTTCAAAGGAGATACACACTTCAGGTATCCCTGCCAACATATCTGATACGAGGGAAAATGCCAATATCGGTGTGACTTCCGAACCAGGCACATCTACTACTTCTCCTTTCAATGAGGATGAAGAAATAATGTTCGGAGATGAACAAGAACCAATCGAAGACTTCGTTTTTCACCCCTTCAATCTCACCATCAACATCGATGAAGACGAAGATCCCATGACAAAGGGTTAGTTCAAGCAGTTAACAAAAAAGCTTGACTCACTCTTAGATCACTCTCAAGCCTTCTCTACTTCAAAGTGGGAAAATATTCTGAACACTCATTGAGCAACTGTGGAGATGCTCACATGTGTAAATTCAAAGGTCATTGAAGAATCCACTAAGGCTGCTCAAGCTTCAAATAAGAAGATAAACGAAGTTGTGTCAAAGGTTCTACTCCTACAAACCGAAGTCAAGACTTCATGGCATATTTTAGGACCTATTTGGACAAGAGCACGACCAATATGAATAAGGTTATTGAAGCTTTTGGTTCTTCTTTGAAGGCAGAGAAAGAAGCTCTATAAAAAATCCGTGCTGATATCAAGTTGGACAACGTCGATCTGAATTCAATCATCACCACTCAACTTGATAAGTTAAAGGCTGACTTGGCAGCAGAAAACAAAATCATGGATTCCTTAGCAGAGCAGACCCAGAAGGCAAAAGTTCTGACTGAAAAATTGAAGCATGCTAAATCAGAAGTTGCTCGGCTTCAAGAAAGTTTTCTATAAGGCTCACACTTCCGAAATTTATCAAAGACTGTTGAGAATCGTGGAGACCAGATCTCATACATTCAATGATACTGTACGCCTTGCTCTTTCGGAAAAACTTAAGCCAATGTTCGCTTTGCTGAATCATATCCTTGGTGTTTCGGGAAGCCGTGCTCCTTCGAAACAAAGAGTAGGTTAAGGTAAAAGAAGATATTGATCTAGAAGGATAATGTAGCTTCTGGTTCAAAGAAAGATAAGGGAAAAGAAATTGATAAGGATGATGAAGAAGAAGATTTGTCTGAATTTGAAAAGCCTGTAAGGAAGAAACGTGATAAAGAACTTGATGATCTCAATGCTCTTCGACAAAAGCTTGATGCATAAGAGGTTGAAGTAAAAAATTCAGCTTTCATTCTTGAAAGTCATAATTCCTTGTTTCCTACTTGGACTATTCAGAGAATTCAGAAGGAAACTATTGAACTTCCGGAGCTATACGGGTTGAAACCGTAGACATCATTTGATACCTGTAATGATATCGAATGCCAGTTGGACTTTCCCCTCACCGCACGAGCATTTCTTTTCCGATGCTTCCAAAAGATTGAAAAATTCCCAATCTCCAACAACACGATCAACATAAAAATCTTCAACTTTTATCTCAAGTATGGAAAGCCTCAGTATGAGTCCTGGAGTATAAAGTGGATCGTAGGTATGAAGGTCAGACTTCCTGTGGAAACTGAAGACTTTCTAAATATTCACTTCAAAGGATATCGGGGTTCGAATCATGTGCTTCATGAGTTTACTTTGGATGATTTGCCTTTCATGAATCCATATGATTGGATTTCATTATTCAACATACCTGCGAAGGATGTGAAGAAATACGAGCCTATTTTCAACCATCTGAAGAGGATTATTAAATGCTACATCCTGGAGATTGCGAAAATGGATATTGAGATTGCCTCAGTTCTGAATAAAAGACCTATAGTGAAGCCATTTGAAGAACCTGAGGATATCCAAGATCTGCCTGGTGGATTGATTGACAAGGAATATTGGAGCATCGTGTATAAGAAGGTGGAGGGTGTAGTTCTGAAAAATTGCATGTTCTTTTTGAGGGACAAACACTTGTATTCCACAAGTGCTATGAATCAGATTATGTCAAGGGCTAAATGGAACAAGGCAAACCCGTATTCTGATTTGAAATGTGTGTCGGACATGATTCAATGGTATCTAGCTGTCAGGGCATCACTTCTGAAAATTATGCCTAAAGTTTTTGAAGCGCAAAAGCAATAGTAAAGACTCTCTTACGATTTGACACAAAGGGGGAGAATGTTAGGTCTAATAAAGTGTTGTGTCATATGTGTGCTATTAGGGTTTGTTTATTTCGAAATGGGTCTGTCCATGTTCGGTTTTAGTATCTAAATAGTCTCTATACATAGCATGTATGTAACTTTAGGGTTACAAATTTTGAAGCTCTCACAGAAAAGTTCCGTATTCAAGAACTCTTCTAGATCTGTGATTAATACAATCATTCGGCACTTTTTTGATTATTATTGTTTCTTGACTTTTATTCATCTCATTAATATAGAATCTATCGATCTTTAATATTCTCAAATTTTGCCAAAACATTTTACTTCACATCAGCCGTCATATCCTTAAGCAATTTTGCCTCTCTTTCCAATGTCACCGCACAACCCTATTGAACAAAGAGCCTTCATCTTTACCTTCCACACCATGTTCATTCGAACATATTTAGCCGCTCGAACAACCGATACTATGATACCAGCTGTGAAGAAAGCAAGCAAAGAAAACAATAAAACGACACAAAGTATTAACGTGGTTTCGTTGATGTAACCTACATCCACAGGCAGGAATCGAAGAACTCTTTTAGTTCTCATAATTGTTTTCAAAGTGATTACACTGGGATCCCTAGCTATGCACACCTATAGTCGTAAACCCTAGAAACTATGGGGCTGAGCCCATAGGATAAGTATTTTTTTATGTTCAGCTTTGGGCCTAATGACTCTCGGCCTACTCCAAACACTTATCCTTTCGAAAATAGCCATTCCGGTTTCTTCACTTTGTTCTAGGTGAGATTCATATCCAAGTCAAACTCTAACATTGGTCTCATTCTAAAAAAAACATTTTCTCCTAAATATAAATGAACCATTTAATTCGCTAAATCTTTCTTTTAATTTGATCACTCGCACGTATTAGAGTTTTGAATGTAAATGAGTTTTTCCTAAAAAAAATTGAAATATTACTTTTTGAAAGGATAAAAATGTAAGATGTTTTGATTTTAATATGTCACTAAAGCTATTGTGTTATTTTAAAAGTAAGTGTCTAATATGATGGTCACAAAACTCAATCACCTTTAATTTAATAGAGACAAAATTAAAAGTTTTTAGATAGAGTAATACACGACACCATTGTTTCTGAAGTCGAGGAACATCCGCAGAAGTTTTTTCAAGAGATCTTAAGTCCCTCTTGAAGAGATGAAATTTTAAGGCATTTGAAGTGTCACAAACGGGCTCTAAAATGTGGGGCATGCAAATTCTTTCAAGGAACTGCAAATCGAAATAATAAAGCTTAATTAAACAGAAATATAAAGATTGTGAATTATTAGCTAACAGATAGTATAAGATCCAGTTGAAGTCTACTCTGGTACCTTATCTACCACTTGAAGATCATGTATGCATAGAGTATTGTTGGGATCTACATTTAAGTACTCTCCATGACAAGTTTCTTTAGTTGACTGCAAAAAAACATGCACTTTACTTAATTCCTTGACATATTCAATTATGTATTGGCAGACAACTCAAGTGTAGTTATTTACATTGTAGATTGCATCTGATAAAAGTGCCATACGATGAGCAAATGGTATTCTTGAATTGTAGGCACCATTTGTGTCTGCTAGAGGATTACCAATCACATACCCCTATGTTTGAAAACAAACATAAATATATCAGGCAAAGCTTTTTCAAATCAAGTCATGCACACCAACATTTTTTCAAATGATTGATCGATCAATTCGTACTTTGATGTTGATCTGTGGCCCTTCTCCAACTTCATTACCTACAAAAGAGGAAAACAAGAAAGACTTTATTTAGTCAAAAGATGCTTAGCAGAATAAAAAAGATGGCTGTAAAATTTAGTGAATCATATACTTGTGTTTTTGAAACCATCTCTATAGCAAGTATTTGAATATACCGTTATATATTTCCAAAACAATCATTGGCACCACTAGGCCAGAGTAGGAGTCGGCACCAATATATAATGGATTTTTGAGAAATGTAGGATGGTCCACAAGCCACTGTTAATTTGAATAGACATTGCAAGAAAACATTAATGATCTTAGTTCGTATCTAAAACAAATTTTAAAGACACAAATTGAAGATGTGAGTATGCCTTCAAATATGTAAAAGTAATCCTTTAGATTCATCAGGAAATTAACTACGTTATCCTTACCTTCATTAGAAATTCGTAAATCTGCACTGTTGATAATGTATCATTTGTTATATAAGCTTCGGGAGTTTTTGCATAGGAGAATCCAGACCCGGCAGGTTGGTCAAGAAATATAATGTTCGCAGCCTTAAATGTAACACTTGTTTCATTAGGTATATCATGAAGAAACTTCTACTCATTGGCTTGTTGACATCAAACATATTGGAAATTTTAAAATGAAATCGAAAAGTAAAAGGATACCTTTGTCCAACTGTGAGGGTTTATCTCGAGCATTACGTTCTCCACAGTGGAATTTACATAGTTAATAGTGAACGGGCCTACAACCAGCAAGAAGTTAAATAAAATCTATCTAAATTTATGATGGAAATACACATAAATTGGCATTAGTTTATGATATTGGCATATTAAGTTAACAGAGAGTATGTGAAACCTTACACATTAATTGCCATGAACTTTTAAATAAAATCTACCATGACACACATGAATTAAGTAATAAACAAAATTAACAACACCGTTTTGTTCTCCATCACTTCTAAGGCATATGAAGAATCATTTTTGACTAAATCATGGGATTGTCATCTTAAAATTCACTGAAAGAACCTTTTGAATGATGGTGAATGAAAATTTTACTCTTTGTTTGCAAATAATGTAAATAACCCGCACACTTCACAGTACTATCAAATTTTACTCTTTGTTTGCAAATAACAACTTCAGATCTTAGAAGTACCTATTTCATACAAAAGGCCAGAAAGACCAGAACAGCCAGGCCCTCCTGTAAGCCAAAGCATGAGAGGGTCGTCTTTTGGGTTTCCCTCCGACTCAACGAAATAGTAAAATAGTTGCACCTCATCATATTCTCCTACCCCAATGTAACTTAAACCATATTGTTGTCTTAAGAGTTAGTATATCTTTCATACTGAATAAAGGATAATAATAACAACAATAAATATACACAAAGGTTAAATGCAAGAAATAGCAACGGCATAAATGAATATGTTCAATATAACATTCTACTTCCATATTTTCCTATAATATTGTACTTTGAAAAAATCTATCTGGTTATAAAAAGGTCATCAAAAAAAAAAAAAAACAATTTTAGTAAGAAAATGATTAAAGGTACAAAGTTAAATTGGTGTAGATTTTTCAGAATATAATGACTTAATAAAATTGAAAGCATAGTTTTATACTAGATTAGAAATATGTTATTTCTTGCATTTAGTCATATATAATGAAACCTTAGTAAATTAAATCAACACATTTTTATTTCAAAGGACAGGGTCTTACCCAGTTTCGAGTGTGAAAGGAAGATCGCCAGGCAAACCTGGCAGAGTCTTAACCAAGAACCGTGATTCAGTAACCTCCAAGAAAACTAGCAGCAATAAAAACACGACACTGCCCCAGTTGTTAAAGCGGATCCATTGTTGAAGATAAGATAGTGACTGTGGTTTCATAGTGCTTCTAAGCAAAAAGTAAAAATAAATAAATTATATACACAGGTTAATTTCCATACAACGAGATTTATAAGTTAAAACCATCACTAGCACAGTGGTAATAATTTGTCATCAACCACCACCCATTACATGCACAAATGAAGAAATTGCAGTGATCGAATTTCCAAAATATGGGCTCTATTTATGAAAGCTGACATGTTCCTCAAGTTTAAATAATTATGTAATCCTCGATCAATTCTGGACAAAAATGGACAATATAATGTTGCATTTAATATAAATGATACTATCCACCGGTTACTTTTCATAGGAACGAATAACAAAATCTAATGGTGGAAGCGTGGGAATGTAAATATTATACCTTATGAATTGAAGTGAAGTGTATGGCGCCATGAACAAAATGAAACAGGTTCCCACTGATGATGGGACGACTTCCGGCTGACTAGTGTTGTTACTTGTGCAATTTAGTGTTAAACCGACCATAAGAGTTTCTGGATATAGTCTCTAATCGTTAAAGTTGATATAAGAAGTTGTGGACAAAAGAGTCCTATAGCACGTTAATTTTTCAATAGATTCCACGTAGGTATCCACGTTTTACTTGTTATCATTCATTTCCATTTTATAAATATGAAATATGTCACAAATTTCATATATTTCAATGATCAAAAGCAAAATTGCAAATTAGATGAAATTACCTGAATGGTCGCCACAGTTTAGTCTGAATATTTTGTCCCTTACTAAAATATCTCTCTTTTAATTAAAAGATTAATTTTTTTTTAAAACGTTTATTATTCTTTTAAAATAATCATTTGTGCAAAAATACGGTCACACTACAAGAAATAGAGCCTTTAGCGGCGACATGGAGCTTTAGCGGCGACAAATTAAATAGTTGCCGCTAAAGGCCTATGTCGCTACTATTGGTGTCGCCGCTAAAGGCTGAATGACACCGATCCGCTCTTTGACGTTCTGGTAAACACGAATCGTCCGATCGTGGTTCTAATCCAACGGCTAGGGTGCTCGTGGAACACATAAAGGAAATACCGGCGACTTTTGTCGCCGCTGAAGATCCAAAATAGTCGCCGCTGAAGATAATAAAATGACGCGACAATAATTCCCTCATGATCGTCGCCGCTATTGATAGTTGTCGCCACTAAAGCCCAATTAGTCGTCGGTAAAGGTGTCGCCGCTAAAGGCCGACGAAGTTAACCCCAAAAAACTCGATCTTTTTTCCTTTTGCTCTTCTGTTTCACTCCCTTCGCCTGTTTCTCTTCTCTTCGTCTGTATCTTACTTCGTCGATTATTGTGGGATACCAGTGACATTTATCAATTTTGGGTGTGTGAAATTGTCCACAAAGAAAATACCACCGGTGGAGAAAGATTTTCCAGTGAGGACCAAGCTTTTTCCGGCGACACCAAACTTTTTCCGGCGACACCAAGCTATTTCCAGGTCCGGTCCCTTTTCTCTTGTAACATCGATTTTAAGTTTATTGGAGTGGTTAATTGCAAAAAATTGTCAATTTCAGTTTTGTTGATTGTGTTGCTACGTTCCCGACCACCACCCGCGACTACCGCCACCACTGGACCATTTTTCATTGATTTCCGCCACCACAGGTTCTATTTACTTCTATTTATTATGAAAATTTAGTTTAATTGCAAAATATGTGTAGTTGTATCAATTCTTTGAAAATTGCCATATGTATGTATATTTGATATTTGTATGTGAATCTATGTAAATTTGGTGTATATATGTCAATAAATGTGTGTTTGATGTATATGTGGTATAAAAGTATTTGGTAGAAGTATGATGTTCATATGTGAAATTATGTGTATTTGGTATAAGTAGGATGTTATTATGTATGTATGTGAATGTATGTATATTTGTTATATATGTTGTATACGAATGTGAAATTTGTGTATTTGGTATAAATAGGATGTTATTATCTATATATGTGAAAGTATGTGTAGTTGGTCTATGTAGGATGTTATTATGTATGTATGTGAATGTATTTGTATTTGGTGTATGTGTGGTATATGTATGTGAAAGTATGTGTATTTGATGCTCTTATGTATTATGTGAAAGTATGTGGTTTTGGTATAAGTAGGATGCTATAATTGGAAAAAAAATTATTGTTATCATTGAAAAGAAAAACAAAAAAAAATGTTATAAAATTGGTTAAAATGTTATATACAAATACTAGAAAGTTTCTAGTTTGTTCCCAAACTAACCCTAAATGTTATCATTTAAAAGAATCAAACAATTTTTTTTTCAATAATCATGTGTATATCTGTACATCTACTATAAATAAAACAAACATGTGGAAAAATTTGATTCGTTGGATATTTCACCCTTTTATTTAATACTTACAACTTTTGCCTATATCAATTACAAGTGATTGTAATTAAAATTAATTAAACAAAAATGCATAAATAAAAAATTTTAATTTTAATTTTTTTTAATTTTTAATTTTTTTAAACTTTAATATCTACTTTTGTGAGTCACATATAACTGTTTAAAGTACAATGCTATAATTGTAAAAAAATAATGTGGATTGTAAAAAAATAATGCTAATTCTGTATACTAAACTCTAAACCCGAAATTATGTTTCAGCAACATCATGTCTATTGATAAAAGCTGGACTACTAATCTACATCGAAACTATCCCGAGTTCCAAGCAGGACTCAAAGTTTTTATCGAGAAGTCCAAGTCACACCTTGATAGTAATAGTAAAATCAAATGTGCATGTCAAAAATGTGATAATTGTTACTTCAAGTACCCGACTGTAGTGGAACGCCATATATTTATAAATGGTTTCGGTAAGTCGTACAAAACTTGGATCTATCATGGTGAATCTTTTATTCCTCCAGTCGTCTTGCCAAGTAACGAAATGGACGATTTAGTCGACGATGTGATGTGGGAGTCGAGAGAAAATGATACCAACCTCGATGAAGGAACCTCGAATACATGGGGTAGCGGTGTGGATGATGATTTTTCACAGTTGTTAGAAGAAGTGGAAACTAAATTGTATCCTGGTTGCACCTTTTCTTCCCTTGAGTTTCTAGCAAAGTTAATGCATATCAAGGTGAACAACAAATGGACTGATAGTTCATTTGATCAACTCCTTGAGTTGTTGCAATCAACATTTCCCAAAGGCAACAAGGTTCCCTTTCACATTATCTAGCCAAAAAGAAACTGAAGTCTATTGGTTTGGGGGGTATGAGTCGATACATGTGTGCAAAAACGATTGTTTTCTCTTTTGGAAAGAACACGATTCATTGCAAGTTTGTCCTGTTTGTAAAGAGAGCTGATGGATCGATAAAAACATCAAGGGTAAGAAAGTAGCTCATAAGGTGTTACGGTACTTTCCTGTGACCCCTAGACTACGACGTTTATATTGTTCGCGGCACACTACCAAAAATATGATTTGGCATAGTACCAGACGTTCAGAAGATGGTGTGATGCGTCATCCTGTTGATGGGGAACATTGGCAAGATTTTGATAAAAAAAATACTCCGACTTCTCGAGTGAACCCCGTAACGTACGCCTAGGTCTTTCAGCTGACGGTTTTAATCTATTTGGAAACATGTGTAATCCACATAGCACATGGCCGGTCATACTCACCACATATAATCTGCCACCCTGGATTTGTATGAAAGAGTCATCATTCATATTGACTTTGTTGATTCCCAGTCCGAAAGCTCCTGGTAAGGATATGGATGTTTTCCTTAGGCCGTTGGTGGAAGAGCTTAAACATTTGTGGAACTTAGACGTACGTATTAAAGATGCAGCGACAAACACGTTCTTCACGATGAGAGCTATGTTGTTTTGGACAATAAACGACTGGCCAGCTCGTAGTAGTCTATCAGTTTGGAGTGGGCAAGGGTATAGAGCATATGCTACTTGCAATGAAGACACTCCTTCATACCGTGCAACAAATAAAGTCATATATATATCAGTCATCATCGTTTCCTAGATGCTAATGATCCGTTAAGAAAGAGGTTGGAATTTAATGGGATGGAGGAGACAAGACCCTCTCTGAGAGACTTTATTAATGACGACATACAAGAGCAACTAGGTCGTCTACGAACTCGTAAACCGGGTAAACATCCTGAGCATGGAGGTGGGGAGCCAAAGCGGCAAGATGACGAGTTGAACTGGTCGAAACGAAGCATTTTCTTCGAACTCGAGTATTGGTCTTCTCTACAGTTGAAACACAACATAGATCTCATGCATGTCCAAAAAAATGTGGACGCGAGTTTGTTACGTACTCTTCTAATGAACGATAAAAGTAAAGACACATCAAATGCACGAGAGGACTTGAGAATTCTAAACATTCGGAGAAATGAATGGTTGCAAAAAAATGTGACAAGTTTCATAGACCCCATGCAAAATACTCTTTCACGAAATCTAGTCGACAACTCTTTTGTCAATTTATAAAAGATGTTAAACTGCCGGATGGGTTTGGTTCTAACATCAGTAAGAAAGTGAACGATACCAATACTAACATTATTGGGTTGAAAGGACATGACCATCACATTCTTATGCAATGTTTGATACCAATTGGAGTTAGAGGGTTGTTAGACAAAGACACTTATACACTTATTGTAGACCTTTGTATGTTTTTGAAGCAACTTTGTTCCAGAACATTGAAGGTGGAGGATATGAGAAAAGCAAAAGTAGACATTATTGCAATCTTGTGCAAGTTAGAATTGATTTATACTCCAACATTTTTTGACATTATGGTTCATTTACTTTTGCATTTACCTGATGAAGTGATTGCCGAAGGCCCGGTATGTATGAGATGGATGTATCCTTTCGAAAGGTATATGAAAAAACAAAAAAACTATGTCACAAACAAGGCGAGGCCGGAAGGTTCTATAGCTGAGGGTTATGTTACTGAAGAAGCTTTATCATTTTGTTCGATGTACCATCGAGATGTAAAGAATCAATTCAATCGTCCGGAAAGAAATGTAGATGTTGTCATTGAAAAACAAAGTTTTGGATGTTTGAGTCTAAATGTCGACCGACCAGCACAACTCAAATCAAAACTCTTAATTTAACGAAAATGCATAACATGGAATGGTTTGTATTGAATAGCTATGAAGAAGTCACACATTATATTAAGTAACTATTCTTATCTCTAACTTTCATCCTTCAATTTTTTTTATCTTTTTAAATCTATATCTTTTTGTTATCAACGTAGGAAATTCAAATCTGAACATCCCCAAAGTGATGAAAAGAGAGAATTTCGTAATTTGTTTCGTGAAAAGGTAACATAAATTAATAAACAAATTTGTTTCATTGATATGAAGAATACATAATACATATTACTTTATATTTGCTAGGTTCATCAAATGAAAATAGAAAACTCTCCAGAATTCCACAAAGAGTTGTCGGCTCTTGCAATGGGTCCGCAAATGAATGCTTATTCTTACACCGCATGCATAGTCACCGGTGTTAGGTTTATGGTACTTAGTCGTGACACACAACGCACAACACAAAACTCTGGGGTTTAGCGGTGGGTGAGAAAGGTGAGAAATATTATCGCCAGTTAGAAGAGATTATAGAGTTTAGGTATACGCATGATTATTCAACTGTACAATTTCTTTGCAAGTGGTTTGATACTCGAACAAGAGTTATTTCTAGTGATAATTTCACCCGTATCGACACACGATGCGAAGCATACAAAGATGATCAACTCATATATGCTTCACAAGCCAAACAAGTGTTCTACATCAGAGAGCCAAACAATAACCATCGGTGTGTTGTCGAGCATGTTAATCATCTAAGTATTTGGGATCTACCATCGAACGATGATCGTGTCCAACTTGTTTACAATGATTCTGTCCAAAATGTTGACAATGGCTCACACGAAAACGTAGACAATGTCGACGTACTTCAAAATATCTCTTCATCCGATGCTCCACTTTTTATTGATTTCAGCATGTACTTTAAAAACATTCCTAGAGTCATTGTTGATGTAGAAAGTGCAACTGAAGTTCCTCCGCCAACTGGTAGAGTCAATGATGTTTCTGATTGTGAGATTGATTACGATGATACTGATTCTGATTATGATACCGAAGACGACACTGAAGGATATGAGGAAGATTCTGATTAGAATATTTTTAAGGAAATACGTGTTTGTAATATGAACTTTATTTGGATTCCTAGTTTAAATAGAAATGTTTATTCCTATGTAAATGTTTATTTCTATGTAATGTGTATTTGTAATAAAAATTGTATCTGTATATCTTATAATTTTTCAGGAAATATTGTCAATATGGCTTTTATTTGTGTATACCATGGCTCCTGTTATGGGCCGTGGACATGGGGGTGATGGAGCCGAGGACCCACCTTTCCCAGGTGGTAGAGGTGCTGGTCATCATGAGCAGGACCGTAAGTCTTATTAAGAATTTTTATTTACTATTTTTATTCAGTTATTATAAATTAAATACCGTTTCTAATTATTTTTAATTATATTTGTAGTTGAGCAATGTGCACGTACAAAAGTCCGAGGCAAAGCCAAAAATATAAATCTTGAAAGAGCTCTCTTACAGAATAAGGGAAAACCGATTACCATGGAGTATGACAGCGATATAACATTTGATCCCGTAGGAGAGACGAAAGACATGTTTTCACGAGAAATTGGAAAAACAATGTGGCATATGGTCCCTTTTGATAAATGGACTTGGAAAAAAGTTCCCCCTGCAATAAAGGACACCGTAATACAACATTTAGGGTAATTATTTATTTAAAAATATTTTATATGGTTAATTATGACTGGTTTTTACTTGGTTAACTTTTTTTTATAGACAAAGTTTGATTTGGATCAGATGTACCGAGATGTACAAGCTAATATGTTGACAGAGAGTTTTCAAGCAGCTCTATTAAAAGGTTATCGAGAACGGAAAGTTGACGCAAAAGAATATTTTTTGACAGTCGGAGGGTATGATGATATCCCGAGAGCATTAGCCAACCCTCCAGAGGGCATGGATGCTGATAACTGGAAGAAATCAGTTGAGTATTTCCAAATGGACGAACACAGAATTGCTTCAGACAGGAACAAAAAAATCCATCAAATGCAAACGAACGTGAATCGTGGGGGGTCGAGCTCGTATACCAGTACTTGCTATAAGAAGGTAATGTACGATACATGTAATTATTTATTTAAAATACAATCTAATTTTTAATGTTAAACAGAACCTTAAGAGAGTGGAAACGTTTCACAAGGCTCATATTGATAGGGATGGTGTATTTGTTACTACCGAGGCGGAACAACAATATGTAAGTACTTAATTATAATTTTATCATATAATTAAGTGTTTATTTATACTTAATTGTTACTCACTTTTGGGAATTACAGAATCGGTTAGATGAAGAGCTCTTAGAACAAACCTAAGGTGAAAGTGAGTTAACACCCGGTCAAGAAAGAGCTGCATTTGAGAAAGTATTAGGATAGCGACGTGGCCATATCAGAGGTAGACAATCTACTTTGGATTTTTGTGGTGAATATTTGCTAAAAGCATTGGTAATTGGGTTTTTGTCCCAAGTGCAAGAAATAGCAATGTACTTTGGTTTTTTGTCTTTGTTTAAAAATAGCAATCTACTTTGGCATCATAAAATGCATGCTGATTTGGTAATTTTGGTTTTATGATGATTATTTGCTAAAAACTTTGGTAATTGGGTTTTTGTCCCAAGTGCAAGAAATAGCAATGTACTTTGGTTTTTGTCTTTGTTTAAAAATAGCAATCTACTTTGGCATCATAAAATGCATGTTGATTTGGTAATTTTGGTTTTGTGGTGATTATTTGCTAAAAACTTTGGTAATTGGGTTTTTTTCCCAAGTGAAAGAAATAGCAATGTACTTTGGTTTTTTGTCTTTGTTTAAAAATAGCCATGTACTTTGGCATCATAAAATGCATGTTGATTTGGTAATTTTGGTTTTGTGGTGATTATTTGCTAAAAACTTTGGTAATTGGGTTTTTGTCCCAAGTGCAAGAAATAGCAATGTACTTTGGCTCTTTGTCTTAATTTAAAAATAGCAATGTACTTTGATAGTTTTTGTTTATGTTTGATAATTTAACTTATAAGTTTATATATGCTGTTATTTATTTTGTAGTTGGAAAATCTTCATGCAATACTCAACGACCCAGCATGTACGGATGAGCTTTATTCATTTTTTCAATCACAGAATAATCGAGGAAACGATGGGAATGAAGATGATGGTATGTAGGGAGGAGTTTTATTTGCATATTACACTTGTTGTCACGCTTTGCTACTTGTTAGATTGTAAAACTTTTGGTTGTTTTCTGTAATTACCCGTGACACTATTATAGGCGACACTATTACTTTTGATATTTAATCGGATGTTGTTATGTAATTACCGACGACACTATTACCGGCGACACTATTACTTTTGATATTTAATCGGATGTTTGTTTTGCAATTACCGGCGACACTATTATTTTTTATATTTAATCGAATGTTGTTATGTAATTACCGGCGACACTATTACCGGCGACACTATTACCGGCAACCAAAATCGTTGATTAAAAAAAATTAAAAAATGAAAATTGTTATTACCGGCGACTTCAACATTACCGGCGACTATATCATTAGCGGCGACGACACTCTTTAGCGGCGACACACTCATTAGCGACGACAATTCTCTTTAGCGGCGACAAGTTGATCAATAGCGACGAAGCAGTAGCGACGACTTATTATTGGCGACGTATCGCCGCTATTACCATAACCGGCGACAATGAGATCCTTTAGCAGCGAATTTTGTCGCCACTAATTGCCTTTTTCCTTGTAGTGTCACAAAGTCTTAGAATTTGATATGTTTTTAAAACAAAAGATTTAAGTAGGATGGTTGCTCAGTTTTAATATCATTACTGTAAATGATTATCTTTCTCATTACCTCCTTAATGCACATACACGAGAATATATATATATATATATATATATATATATATATATATATATATATATATATATATATATATATATATATATATATATATATATATATATATATATAACACGCAGAATCTAGAAGGCCAATTAAGGAAAGAAAATCTTCAATTAAAAGGCCAACTCGTCGAGTTGAAGGGTGAAAACTCGACGTGTTGGAAAGTTGGGGTGTGCGTTTTGGAAGACCAACTCGACAAGTTGGGGAGGACCAACTCGACGAGTTGGACTAGGTTTGGAAATCCTAAAATCAGGAATTTGCACCCTATTTAAACAACTTAAGCTCTAGGGATTGGCCTCATTTCCAGCCTCCACTGTCCAAAACCCTAATCTCGAAACCCTAAGCCATTTTTGGTGATTGTGAGCTAATCTTGTGCATTCTTGGTAGGTTTAAAGAAGAAGAAGCTAGAAGGGGGAGTAAGAACGTGTGGGAGGAGAGTAGAACAGGAAGTTGGGCTTCATTTCTGGTTCATCTGAGGTATAAAGCTTCAACCTTGTCCATGGCATGCTTAGATCTAGTCTTAGGATGTTTTGCTTCATGTTTTGGTCCAAGTATGTTGATGGTTGGGAGTTGGACGTCCCATTAGGGAAAACCCTTCAGATCTAGGGTCTTGAGGGGACTTCATGGCATAAAGGTGCCAACTTTATGGTCATGGAAGTCCCATGCAACCATTAGACCATCATTTTGGTCTTTTAAGCCCTATTAGGTCATGTATGCGAGTAAAGATAGGAGCTTTACGTGACCAAATTGTCCCTTGAGTCCAGATCTATGACCCCATAGTTTATCTTGAAGTTTTGATGGCTTTTGGAGTTGGATCTAAGCCATTTTGGGTTAGGGTTTGAGCTTATTCTCTTTAGGAAGGGATTAATGGGTAAAGTTGGAAACTTTACCCTTCTAAAAGGTATTTCCATTCTTGATCTAGAGTATTGGATTCAGATCTGAAGAATAAAGGCTTAATGCATTAAGAAGGAGTAAACACACTGAAGAACTCGACGAGTTCACGAAGGAACTCGACGAGTTGATGTGAGTATGTCCTGATTCTGTTAAAAAGGAAAGAACTCGACGAGTTGATACGTAATATCACGATTCTGTGGTTTATGGGAACTCGCCGAGTTGAAGGATAACTCGACGAGTTGAATCAACTCGGAACGTTGACTTTGACTTTGACTTGGATGTTGACTTTGACCTTGACTTGACTTTGACCAAGGTTGACCCCTGCAGGGTTATGAAGTACGAAATGGGTTCTAAAGGATAGTTTCATGGAAAGGTTTAGGCCCAATTTAGAAAATTGGGCCATTGATGGGCTTTCATGGATTTTATAGTTTGGGCATTGATGGGTCAGGGGTGAAACGGTCATTTCACCCCAAGTAAGGATTACAGATCATGGTTTGGAACCCAATTGGTAATTGGGTGATATTTTGGTATTGATAGCTTGAGGATTTGCCAGGGTAGAAGCTAAGGATTTCTTGCAATGGGCTTCAGCAGTGCGAGGTGAGCTACCTTCCCGGTAGAAGTGGGTCTAAGGCACCAAGGCCGACCCACTAGTAGTTGTTTATAGTATAGATGATTGTCTTTGTGATAATTGTCTGGTATGCCACTATCTTTAGAGATTTATGTGCTTGTATGCTATGTATTATGTGGTAGTGGTAGGAGGGGTGAAATAGACCCCGTAGCCGGTTGAGATAAATCGGAGGGTAGGTTGGGCACCTAGATATGCCTGACAGTATGTTTATGATATGTTATTATGTGATAGCGGTAGGGGGTGAGATAGACCCTGTAACTGGTTAGCATAAACCAGAGGGTAGTTTGGGCACCCAGATATGCCTGAGAGGGTAGGTCGAGCGCCCAGATATACTTGGCATGGGTAGGTCCGGCACCCAGGTATGCCTGACATGGGTAGGTTGAGCACCTAGGTATGCTCGGCAGGGTAGGTTGGGCACCCAGATATGCCTGACATGGTAGGCCAGGCACCCAGATATGCCTGGCAGTATGTGATTATATGGTATGATAGGGGAACTCACTAAACTTCGTGCTTACGGTTTTCAGTTTTGGTTTCAGGTACTTCTTCTTCGAAAGGAAAGGAGCCGCAATGATCGCAACGCATCACACTATGATTTTCCGCACATGGGATCTTTGGGAGTTGTACTCTGATGATGTTTTATTATGACATGTTTTAGGTATTGAGATATTGGTTTTGATTATGATATGAGATGATACTATTGATGTTTTCAGACTACTAGCTTTTATAATTACGTAATTAAAAATGGAATTTTTGGTCTTGAATTTTGGAAAGTTACAATATATATATATATATATATATATATATATATATATATATATATATATATATATATATATATATAAGTATATATATATATATATATACATATATATATATATATATATATATATATATATATATATATATATATATATATATATATATATATATATATATATATATATAGGGCTAGGTTATAATGTGGATGAACAATTATAGTTCAGACGTGTGTACAATGCTATTCTATGAGAATTACTGAGAGAATAGATTGTTTGCTAATGTGAATACGTTCAACCTCACACAACTATCGTCATTTTCATGCATTCTCACTAATTCTTATTCATTTTTGTTATCATGCATCGATATTTACTCATTTTAATTCTTTCAGAATACGACTCCATAAACATTCTGACAGAATCAGAATAATAATAAAAAGTCTATAATAACCTTATAGACGATTTAATTAGTGAGAATGTGTGATAATAACAATAGTTAAGTAAGATTGAACGTATTCACATTACCAAACAACATATTTTCTTTGTCATTCTCATAGAATAACATTGTCCACACGTCCGCACAATAGATGTCAATCCACATTTGAACCTAGCACTCTCTCTCTCTCTCTCTCTATATATATATATATATATATATATATATATATATATATATATATATATATATATATATATATATATATATATATATAAAGACCAGGCCGAAAGTACATTGGGTTCGACTAATAGAGTGAGCTAACTAAACATCAATACAGTGGCAATATACATCGACTTTTAACATCCCCCCACAGTTTGATCGCAATGGTGTAGAACGTTCAAACTATTTCGAAAGTCAAGAAACAGAGTAGATGGCAGACTTTTGGTGAAGTTGGCAACATGCATACATAGAAGACGAAGGAACATGTAGAACATGTATGGGCCTGGTAGCGACATGATTGCGAACAAAATGTATGTTGATCTCTATGTGTTTCGTGCGTTGATGTTGCACCATAATGCAGGACATGTAGACTGCACTAATGTTTTCACAATATATTATGGTCGCGTTATGAGGATGAAAGTGGAGTTCTCGAAGCAGATTGTGAATCCAACAGGATTCGACGATTGCATTTGCCACGTCCCGATTTTTAGATTCTGCACTCAATCGAAAGATGACAGCATGTCATTTGGAAGACCATGAAACAACACCAACAAGCATACAATAGCCGGAAGTAGATCGATGGGAAACAGGACATCCTCCCCAATCAGCGTCAGAGTAATTCCTGAAAGATGTTTGTGCAGAGACATGAATATGAAGACTGTGGTCTATGATGCCACGTTTGTAGCGCACGATATGCTTGAGAGTGTTGAAGTGAGGCTCATGGGGATTGTGAATGTATAAGCAGATATGATGAACAACAAAGGTGATATCCATGTGAGTGAATGTGAGTTATTAGAGAGCACCTGCTAGATTGTGGTATAGTGACAAAGGGTGCCTGTGGAATCTAGTGTCTGGGTCGTCACTTCAGGAGTGCGACACGGGTTACAATTGAGCATATTCTTACATTGAAGAATGTCCGTGACATATTTTTTGTAACACCCGTATTTCCTGCTAGAATGGTTATATATAGCCTGTAATCACATTGGTCAACTATTTTAATCTTTTTATGAACAAATAAGAAATTATTATTTTTATATTTATGTGCTCAGTGGCGGACCGTAAGAGGGGCTTGGGGAGACCATTTTGAGTAGGTATTAGGTTTTGACCAGATGAAGAACAACTACTATTTATAAATTAAAATTATTTATTAATTATTTATTGTTTACCGATAAATTACATATTGTTTGGTATTGTAAAAATGAAATAAAAAGTTAAGAAACAACAAAATATCTACCCATGTATGGGTTATGTATATGTTATTTAAATCAATATGTATATGTTATTTATTTATAAATTAAAATTTATTTATTGTTTACTGATAAATTACATATATATTGTTTGATATTGTAAAAATGAAATAAAAAATTAAGTAACAACAAAATATCTATCCATTTATGGGTTATGTATATGTTATTTAAATCAATGTGTACGTTATTTATTTATAGTGTGAGTCTTATAATTTAAACAAAGTTAAAGAATATAATTTAAGATAGACTGTTTGAATGATTTTTTTTGTTTTGTTATTTGGAAGACAATTTATCAAAAAATATTAGTTTAAAAATGAATTTTAAAGACTTCAAATTGACGAGTTCCGTTTTAATCAGCAATACAACGATATTTTTATAAGTTATAAGTTTTAGAGTGCATAATTCTGAACAAAAATTTTCTTATCTTACTAGTATGTTTTGAAATTTTGATTTCGGCCCCCCTAATTATTGTGTTTGTGTTTCGCCCATGTATGTCCATATGTGTTTTATACCATATTTTATGTAAATTATATAAGTATTTAATAATAAAATAAAAATATACGTCAAAAAATAAAAAAATATTTAAGACAAATAATCTTAACCTAGTTGTAGTATACATAATAAGGATTCCGGGGACATAAGGAGAGTTTGAATCTAACTGAGAACGAAGAAGTTATGGTACGTTGAAGCTTCGTGTTGAATCCGATACAACTACGAACGTCACAAAATAGCGAATTGGAGATAGATCTCTTACTAGCCTATGTAATCTAAATAAAATTCATAGTAGTCGTTAAACCGGGAGCGTGCATATAGAGAACGTTCAAATCTGACTTCCTATGAAGAAGTTATGATTTTATAAAATTCAGCACACCAGTATGCAACACTGATATCGAAATTTAGAACTGTTGGTTGTTTTGGAAAAACAATCTAAATGAGAGTTGAAGATCTCGTCCATACCTATCTATCGATATAAAGACATTCAAGAACAAATATCGTATGTGAGAGTTATGATTTTTACACGTTTAACAATCCAAGCCTGTAAAAATATAACTTTAAAAATAAAGTCAAAATTAGCCGATGGAGTCTAAATGAAAGTTATAGATCTGCTCGACACATGGATATAGAACGCTTCGAAAACGGAGCTCATATGAGCAAGTTATGAATTTTTTAAGAAATCAGGAAAATCCACGCGCACCAACCAGGGGCACGGACCAGTGAAGCCCTACTATACCTGAAGTACCCGACTAATAGTAGCTATATACTAGAAGTTGCAAGGTCATAGTTATGCCCACATATTTCCCGGTTTTGTTAGATTACTCTGTCTTTGAGAAGGGTTAAGGAAAAGCGCTGCCCGAACCTCTAATTACCTACTTTTTTTAGGTAAGTGCGTAGTTACTTTCAAGAGCATAATTTAATATAAGTATCTATTAAATGCTAATTGTTTTAATTATACTTTGTGCTACTTGTATACCTATAATAGTACAAGGTACTAGAAACTATACTGGACATAGTTTTCCTTTAGTATAAGTCTGGATTAGTTATAATATGACTTGTATAAGGTATCTAGCTCGCAATAAACTAGGATATTGTTTATGTCTCATTCTGGGGTAGAGTGTGAGATCAGAGTGGAGTGTCATATTCCTCCTCTTTCTTGGATGACCAAAAATGGTGGGTCCAGATCAGACAACCGATAGGTATGTCTGGGTCATCGACCAGAGTGGATGACAACACTTGACTATTCTAAGCGGTTTAGTGAATTATGTTGCTAGTATGGACTTATAACCCCCAGACATAGATAAAACATTTATCAATAGCTTTGACCATTGGTTGCCTTTATATTACTTGCACTGGCCATGGATTCCCCTAGCTGTGTATTCAACCAGATACTCAAACGATTTATTTGGAAGGGTGATTCCCATGGATAATCGTTGACTTAGGATTCATGAGAATCAGTTGGGCTGGGTATAATGTCTTAAGGATATTTATGTTAGATTTTATATACCTATGTTATCTATCAACGATTGTTTTGCAAGAATGATATTATGATTAATTATCATTAAATTATTATGGGATTGAAAACCATATGCATCTCACTAGGTTTCCCATACCTGACCCACTCATTTCATGTGCATCACATGTAGTGGATGTAAGGCTACTAAAGCTTAGTTATGATGCTGAGTAAAATAAAAGATAAGCATGTCATATTTTAGGACCTTTTATATATTTATGTTGTAATGTGTGTTTTGATATGAATGATGACATCCTCGGAATTTTATATAACGAAATAACGTTTGTTATCTCAATATGTTTTATATAACTGGGAATTTCCGCATCTCAATTATTAAAGCATAGATAAAAAGTTTTAATCAGTTCTAAAGAATTGAGGATGTCTCAGTTGGTATTAGAGAATTAGTTTAAGTGAAATAGGAATTTAGGTAAATTCTACACTTAAACTTAGAAGGTAAGTATGATCAGTGAGTTATGCGATAAAATGCTTTAGGGTAGATAACTTAGTTGCTTTAGACATTAGCACTAGCATATTATAGGAAGATGCCTTAACTGCTAATTATGTGCTAAATATGTATGTATATAGTAAGTAATATATCTCCCTATTAAAACTACTCTCCTCTATGACTATAGAACTTCATGATGATCACAAGGAGCGGAAGAGTCATCAACAATAAAGGATGTCCAGCACCTCAAAATGCTAGAGCAGGAGCTGCTCAGTTGACAATTAGTGATGACCGAGCAATGATGTAGGAGATGCTCGATCAACAACGATACGAGTTTAGGGATCTCTTAGGTCAAGAACTAGTTAATGCTAGAGGTGGAGTGCTTGTGATTAACGAACCGGTAGTCGTTGAGCAAGTAAACAATGGACCAATTCATTCTCATCCAGAAACAATTCAAGATGGAAATAATGATGACTCAGAAAGTTATCAAGGACCAGAGCAAGCAAAGGTCTAAAGGAATGATGAATCTAGAGGCTACTGCAAGTATAAGGATTTCAAGACTTGCAAGCCATCATCATTTAATGGAAAGGAAGATCCAATAGGAGTCATGGACTGGATCTCTGAAATGTAGTTGTCTTTTGTAAGATGTGAATGCACGGGGAAGTTGCAGACCACCTATGATGTGAGGCAATTCAAGGGCACAACACTTCGTTAATGGAACACGTTAGGAAAGATATTGAGTCCTAACAAGCCAGTGCAGCTGACGTGGGAAGAATTTTTAACCCACTTTAAGAGGAAATTATGTTCAGTTGAGAACATGTTGGAGTTAGAGAATCAACTCTTGAACTTAAAGAAGGAAGCATGACAGTTGACGAATACACCAATGCTTTCACGGAGAAAATGGAGTTTGCTGTGCGCCTTGTTCCAGATGAACTAACCAAGATGGACAGGTATGCCAAGGGGCTACCTTGGGAGTAGAACGTACTAGTTAAGTAGGCACCTACCTTTTAGGCAGTTGTCTAGACTGCAAAGTCTATTGAAGGGATGATGAAGAAGAGGATAGCCGACAAGGCTGCAGTCAGTGAAAAAGAGGAAAATTGATGGATTCTCAAGAAAAAACAACAACGAAAAGAAAAATAAGAAGTTCTCCAAGTCGAAAAACAAATCTAGAAGCAGCCAGGAAGGGAAATGGTGCGTCCAATGTAAGAAAATGCACTTTGGCGATTGCGTCGTCTACTTCAAGTGCAAGAAGCAAACGAATATTTCTACAAATTGCCCAGTGAAAGGAAAAGTTTGTTTCAATTGTGGAGAGGAGGGGCCCATGAAGGCGGAGTACCCAAAAGCTTAGAAGCAAACTCCGAGAATCCTGCCACCAAAACCCAAGGGTCGAAGTTACTAGATGACCCTCAATGAAGCAAAGGAAGAGACTGATGTTGCTTCAAGTACATTCTTAGTTAATCAAATTCATGAAAAGATATTATTTTATTCTGGATCATATCACTCCTTTATATCGTGTGAATTTGGTTGAAACTTTGATTATAACCGCATAGGCTAAGTACCCCAATCTTAGTAGAAGTAGCTGGTGGTAGGAATGTATCTATTAGCAATAAGTTAGAAATCGTAACTATTGAATTGAATGGAAACAAATTTTGTTGAGAACTTTTACGTTTTGAGTTAAATAAGTTCGACATAATTCTCGGCATGCATTGGTTGGGAGAAAACCTCGCAGAAATTTTATGTGGAAGGACGATGGTGCCTATCAATCCCCTTGGGAGAAAGCCATTCATTGTTTACGGTGATAAAAGTAGAGTAAGGTCTGGAATCATTATGACGACGAAAGCCATAAAAATGCCTAGCTAAGGGATGTTGAAAATGCTTAGCATACGTAATAGAAGCGAAGAAGGAGAAGAGAATAATGACTGATATACCTGTGGTACGAGATTTTCCTGAGGTATTTCTGAATGAATTGCTAGGATTAAAACCAAAGAGACAGGTAGAATTTAGGATCGACTTATTGTCAGGCACAACACTTATTACAAAAGTAGCATATCGCTTAGCACCAACAGAGATGAAAGAGTTGATGACACAACTCCAGAAATTGTTGGGCAATGGTTTTGTAAGACGTAGTTTATCATCGTGGGGAGCTCCCGTACTATTCGTAAAGAAGAAGGATGATACTATGAGAATGTGTATTGACTATCGAGAGCTAAACAAGGCTACGATAAAGAATTTATACCCCTCACCTAGGATAAATGACTTTTTCGATCAATTGCATGGAGCAACCGTCTTCTCCAAGATTGATCTCTGGTCAGGTCATCAGAGGTTGAAGATAAGGGAGCAAGACATTGAAAAGGCAACCTTTAGAACAAGGTATGGACACTACGAATTCCTTGTTATGTCATTCGTACTAACAAATGCTCCAGTGACATTGATGGATCTGATACATCGAGTTTGTAAACCTTTTCTCGATAAATCAGTAATAGTGTTCATTGATGATATCTTGATTTACTCCAAAAACAACTAGTAGAAGTTCCCAGGTCAGAGTTCTGCCTGCATATTTCCCGGTTTTAGGTGAGTGCGTAGTTACTTTCAAGAGCATAATTTAATAAGTATCTATTAAATGCTAATTGTTTTAATTATACTTTGTGCTACTTGTATACCTATAATAGTACTACATACTAGGAACTGTACTGGACATAGTTCGCCTTTAGTATAAGTCTGGATTAGTTATAATATGACTTGTATAAGGTGTCTTGCTCCCAATAAGCTAGGATATTGTTTAGGTCTCATTATGGGGATAGAGTGTGAGATCAGAATGGTGTGTCGTATTCCTCCTCTTTCTTGGATGACCAGAAATTGTGGGTCCAGATCAGACAACAAGTAGGTATGTCTGGGTCATCGAGCAGAGTAGATGACAACACTTGACTATTCTAAGCGGTTTAGTGAGTTACGTTGCTAATGTGGACTTATAACCCACATACATAGATAAAAAATTTATTAATAGCTTTGAACATAGGTTGGCTTTATATGACTTACACTGGTCATGGACTACCCTAGCTGTGTAGTCAACCAGATACTCAAATGGTTTATTTGGTAGGGTGAGTCCTGTGGATAATCGTTGACTTAGGATTCGTGAGAATCAGTTGGGCTGGGTAGAATGTATTAAGGATATTTATGTCAGATTTTATATACCTATGTTATTTGTCAATGATTATTTTGCATGAATGATATTATGATTAATTATCAGTAAATTATTATATTGAAAACCCTATGCATCTCAACAGGTTTCCCAAACCTGACCCACTCATTTTATGTGCATCACAGGTAGTGGATATAAGGCTGTTAAAGCTTAGTTAGGATGCCAACTGAAATAAGAGATGAGTCTGTTTTTGTATTGCAGGACCTTTTCTATATTTACGTTGTAATGTATGTTTCGATATGAGCGATGAAATCCTTGGAATTTAATACAACGAAATAAATTTTGGTATCTCAATATGTTTTATATAACTGGGAATTTCCGCATATTAATTATTAAATCGTAAATAAAAAGTTTTATTCGGTTCTGAAAAATGGGGGATGTCACATTTTTGTTGGGACAAAAATAAGTAGTTGGGGTTGCGATTAGCTGAAATGCCTAGAAAGTAGCTAAGAGCAGCCACGTCTGTCATATAGAACTCCTTACTCAGAAGAGTGATGATCTGTTGAAGAAAATTTGTAGAAGATCTCGTCAAGATAATATCATTGACGTACAATAATAAATACACAATATGTTGCTTGGAATGATAGACAAATAGAGACGGGTTAGAGCGTGTCACACCCCCAAACCAGACGGCAGAAACGTCCGGGGGTAGATGACTTCATTTGTAGTATCACAACACATGCATCATAGTAATCAAAGTACAAACAACCATTGTATTTAAAAAGTATAAGTACTTACATGTGTTCAATCACTGTATATTGACACCAAAATAGTTATACAGAAGAAGAAGACATGACTCAAAATAGCTCCATCTTCTCAAAAGCTCAGGGAGTACCTGTCTACTGTGTCCCTGAGAATACAAGTAATTTGAAAAGAGAGTATCAACATAAAGTTGAGTGAGTGCATAATTATTTATGTTTGAAAGTATGTTTTCGGTTTCTTGAATATGTAAACTGTTCCAGAAAATCCTATATTTTCTGCTGTATATGAAAAGTAGTTTTAATCGCATAAAACCGTTCCACTTGTAAACTAGTGTTCTATTATTAAATTCCTTTTTGTATAAATTGTATAAGTGAGAGTGTGCCTGACTTCACCAACTGTTATTGAATACTGAGATGTAATACTGTAAAACTGTATCATGGTAAACTGGTACTTTGAAAATGTACTTATGTTTAGTTAATTATACACTAACGTATTGATTTATATCTTTTTAACGAGTTATTATAATCATACTGAGACTAGATGGCCTGACCCATCACATTGAAGGCGTTGAAAAACTGTTGATAACAACTGTCACTCGTAGGCGTGTATGCCTGACTGTTGCCAGCAGTCTGAGTGCGGGGTTGTCAATCCCAATATAGATCTATAGACACATTGTTTCGATCCCTGACTGGAGATTCTGGTTATAATGTCAGGACTTTAACTATATTGTTTAAATGAATTAAACAACCTAAATCAATTGACTCATAAAAAGCATATAGACGTTCCATGTATAATAGTTATGAAAACCCAATCATTCTGAAATGAATGATTGACAGTATGCCCCTGAATTAGTATATCAAAGATATATACTCTTGATTAGTTTTGAATCAAAACCTTGTTCTTGTAAAACAGTGTACTTTAGTATACTTGAATCGTGAATTAATGTTCTATGAATCATAAATTATACCTATTACAATTTTTATGTACTTTCTGAATTGATACTAACTGTTCATGAATGCAACCCCTTGCTCAACAAGTTACAAAGGGTATTTGAACTGAATGAAATAACTTTTATATTTATATACATATACACATATATATAAGTAAAATTTACATGACATTCGGACAAATAACTGATACCATAGGCCCATATCCAAACAAGGAAAAGGAACCAAAGTGGGTTATCAGTCCTAAGGCTTTTAAACCTTATTTATATATATATATATATATATATATATATATATATATATATATATATATAAATTTGATTTCTGGGGAAAAATATAAGTTTATGAAATCAATTAAAAGAAGTTTAATATTTTGAAATACTTTTGTTGACTTCATGTCATTTTAACACAATCTTGGAAACCATTTGATTTGATGATAACTGAAATCCATTTTGATAAGATATTTTGAAACCATTTGTTTATAACACAAAATCTTTGTGTTAGACTTGTATCCCCCCCCCCTTAAAACAGTAAAAACGATGAAAATACGGGGGTATGAACTCACCTGTAGTGAGTGATTCGAATGTAAGATCGATATAGGATGTTAAGAATGCCAAGTGATGTCTTGAACACAAATAGATCCTATTAAGCTTATAATGACACATATATGTGTATAATTAGTGTATATAACAACTAATCATGTAAGGTAAACAACCTTAGGTGCTAGGAAACACTTGGAATGAAGTGTTACAATCATATGTGATTGTTGGAAAGGTGTTCACGGCCACACTATAGGTGTTTACGGCCATAGAGGTGCTTACGACTACACACACATGAGTGTTTACGGCCTAAGCCTTGATTCTATGAAGGGTTTACGGCCAATACTGATTCTCATGAAGGGTTTACGGCCACATCAAGAACTTCTGAAGGGTTCACGGCCATGGATGAAGGGTTCACGGCCGTGAACTCTTGAAGTTTATGCATTTGGGTGTTTGTTTTATGGTTGGATTCAAGTGTTCCTAATGTATAATAAGATGATTGAAGAGATACTCACGTTTTGGAGGTATTTAAAGAGTTTACGACCCAAGAACAAGTGTGTGTTCTTGGTGTTCTTGGTGTAAAGGATGGTGATTTGAAGATCTAAACCAAAAGTGTTGAATTCATGGATGAAATCAAAGAGTTTTCTTGTGAATAAGAAGGATATCAATTGAATATGGAAGAATCACTTACGATTTTAAAGAGAAAGGAGAGTGTTCTTGATGATACTTGAGAGAGTTTTTGAGAGTTCTTGACTTGAATATGAGAGAAATGAAGAAAAATGAAGGAATACCATATATATGGTGAGGGGTTCACGGCTAACATGGGTTCACGGCCGTGAACTCCTTGTGAAGGTGATTTTGGCTCAATTGCAACTCAATGCTCTCAAGTTAATACTTCCTAACACACAATCCTTAAGTGTACTAGGCTTAGAACTCTCAAACAGACCCTTAACAAAGCTAAAAGTTAACAGAAACAAGTCTAACTTTTGATTGAATTGATTGGCTTTACAAGATAGAAAATATCGGGATGTTACACTATCCCCCGTTAGAGAGAATTTCGTCCCGAAATTTGGATTAAAGAGATACAGAAAGACTAGGGAAAAAGATGTGGATACTTCTGTTGCATTTGATCCTCCCGCTCCCAAGTGAATTCCTGTCCCCGTTTTGCATTCCAGCGAACCTTCACTATCGAGATACGGGTTTGTTTGGTTTTATTTACTTCCCTGTCTAAGATCTCTACGAGTTCTTCCACGAAATTGATATTATCGTTTACCTCAATTTCGTCGAGTGGGATAACAAGAGTCTCGTCGGACAAACACTTTTTTAAGTTAGAGACGTGGAAGATAGGATGTATGTTATTTAGTTCTTGACGTAGTCGGAGTTTGTAAGCTACTGTACCGATTCTAGCAAGAATCTCAAATGGTCCTATGTACCTTGGATTTAGCTTTCCACGCTTTCCAATGCGTATCATGCCGTTCCAGGGTGAGACCTTCAACATTATGCGGTCACCAACCTGGAACTCCAAAGGTTTTCTTCTTTTGTCAACGTAGCTTTTCTGTCGATCTCTGGAAGCTTTAAGTCGCTCCCGAATTTGTACGATTTTCTTCGTAGTTTCATGAATGATTTATGGACCAATGAGAGTACTGTCAGGAACTTGACTTCTAGCTAGCTGCGTGTCACCCACTTCAGCCCAGCACAGAGGTGATCTGCACTTGCGGCCATAGAGGGCTTCGAACGGAGCAACCTTTATGGTAGTGTGATAATTGTTGTTATAAGAGAATTCGACAAGGGGTAAATGAGTATCCCATGACTTTCCAAAGTCTATCACGCAAGCTCGCAACATGTCTTCTAATGTTTGAATCGTCCTCTCACTTTGTCCGTCGGTTTGTGGATGGTAGCCTGTACTCATGTCCAACCTAGTTCCCAAAGATTTTTGTAAAGAGTGCCAAAAACGAGAGTTGAATCTACTATCTCAGTCTGAAATAATAGATATTGGCACACCATGCAGTCTAACGATCTCCTTGAGGTAAGTTCTTGTTAGCTTCTCCATCTTGTCGGTCTGTTTTATTGGTAAGAAGTGTGCGGATTTGGTCAATCTATCGACGATCACCCAAATAGTATCATAACCTCCCGATGTCTTGGGTAACTTAGTAATGAAATCCATCGTAATCCGCTCCCACTTCCATTCAGGGATTTCAGGTTGTTGCAATAAACCTGAAGGTTTCTGATTCTCTACCTTGACTTTGGCACAAGTAAGGCACTTGCCCATAAAGGTAGCGATTTTAGCCTTCATGTTAGGCCACCAGTATAGTTTCTTGAGGTCCAGATACATCTTGTCTGAATCTGGATGTATGGAGTATCGGGTTTTGTGTGCTTCATTCATAACCACGTCTCTATATCTACCGAACTTTGGTGTCCAGATCCGGTTCATGAAACAATAGACTCCATCATCCCTGACTTCAAAGTTCTTATCCATTCCTCTCAGGGTTTCACCTGCCACGTTTTCGGGTTTTAAGGCCTCGAGTTGAGCCTCTCTGATCTGTGTGGACAGATGTGAACGGATTGTCATGGTCAACGACTTTACTCGGCGTCCCGAGTATGCTTTTCTGCTAAGGGCGTCAGCTACTACGTTAGCTTTACCAGGGTGATAAAGAATCTCACATTCGTAGTCGTTCAGTAGCTCCACCCACCGTCGTTGTCTCATGTTCAGCTCTTTCTGGTCGAAGATATGCTGAAGACTTTTATGGTCCGTGAATATTGTGCATTTCGTGCCATATAGATAATGTCTCCAGATCTTCAGAGCAAATACCACTGCTCCTAGCTCAAGGTCATGTGTTGTATAGTTGACCTCATGCGTCTTAAGTTGTCTTGAGGTGTAGGATATAACCTTTCGTCTTTTCATAAGAACACACCCAAGCCCTTAATTAGAAGAATCACAGTACACTACGAAATCCTCTGTCCCTTCAGGAAGAGACATGATCGTTGCGTTGCACAGTGCTCGCTTCAGCGTTTGGAACGTTGTATCTTGTTGCTCTCCCCAGCTAAAAGTTACACCCTTTTGCGTCTGGGTGGTAAGAGGTTTAGCAATTCAGGAGAAATTCTGGATGAATCTGCAATAGTAGCTAGCAAGACCTAAGAATTGACGGATTTCTGTAGGTGTTTTGGGTGTTGGCCAGTTCTCGATTGCCTTTATTTTGGAAGGGTCAACGTGTATTCCTTCAGAACTGACCACGTGACCTAGGAAATCAACCTTCCTGATCCAAAACTCGCACTTTGAGAACTTCGCATAGAGTTTCTCTATTCCAAGAGTTTGCAATACTTGATGAAGATGTTGGCCATGTTCCTCTTCACTTCTTGAGTAGATAAGGATGTCATCAATGAAGACTATGACGAATTTGTCCAAGAATGGACGACACACTCTATTCATCAAGTCCATGAATACATCAGGTGCATTCGTCAATCCGAATGGCATCACTACAAACTCGTAATAACCATAACGAGTTATGAATGCGGTTTTTGGAATGTCCTCTTCCAAAATCCGTAACTGATGATACCCGGATCTTAAGTCTATTTTCAAGAAGTAGCTCGCACCTTGAAGTTGGTCGAAGAAATCATCAATGTGAGGCAATGGATATCGATTCTTGATGGTAAGTTTATTCAGCTCGCGGTAGTCTATGCACATACAGAATGATCCATCCTTCTTCTTCACGAACAAAACCGGTGCTCCCCAGGGTGAGAAGCTTGGTCTTATGAAACCCTTGCTAAGGAGTTCGTTCAGTTGGCTGGATAATTCCTGCATTTCAGAAGGTGCAAGACGATATGGGGATTTGGCTACAGGGGTAGCCCTAGGGATTAAGTCGATTCTGAATTCGACTTTTCGTTCGGGAGGCACTCCTGGAAGATCGTCGGGAAAAATATCGGGAAAGTTGCAGACCTCAGGAAGGCTCGCAATGTCTTTTACTTCTTGATTTTTTTCTATCACGTGAGCTAAGAAAGCACAGTACTCTTTGTGAAGGTACTTTTGTGCCTTGATGCAAGAAATGATCTGAAGGTTTGTTCCGGGTTTGTCTCCGTAGATAATAAGAGTTTCGTTAGTTGGCAAGTTCAGACGAATGGCTCTTTCATAGCATAGGATGTCAACATGATTAGAGCACAACCAATCCATACCTATTATTACGTCGAAACTTTTGATAGAGATCGGCATAAGGTCTATTGGGAACAAAAAGTTATTCAAGGTAAGGGTACATCCTATGTGTATATCGTTGGTGTGTTCGGATTTCCCGTTAGCCATTTCGACTGTGAAAGTTTCTTTTAGTGGTTGGGAGTTTTGATTTAGCAGGTGTTTGAAATTATGGCTCACGAAGCTCTTCTCAGCACCACAATCAAATAGAATGCATGCATAAGTATTATTGAGAAGAAACGTACCCGTGACCACCGCCGGGTCTGCCACCGCTTCTTCATGACCCAGTGCTAGAATCCTCCTAACTCCACCAGCATTTCCAGCTTTCGGACAATCTCTCTTGAAATGCACAACATCGTACTTGGTTAATCGGTTGGGGTGGTGATCTACAGAATCGAGCAATATGCCCTTTTCTATTGTAGTTACGACACTGCATTTCCCGACAATTTCCATTGTGGTGAAAATTGCACTTGTTGCATTTGGGGAGATTACCAACATAAGGCTTAACTGGTGCAGGGTTAGCAGGAACAGCAGCAAGTATGGTAGCAGCATGCACCGCCACTAATTGTTGCTTCTTTGAGGGTTCTTGAGAAGATTTTCCCTTCCTTTTATTCCAACCTTTCTTCTTCTTGTTGTTGTTGTTTCCCTTGGGTTGTTCTGGAGCAGCTACCATATAGTTTTGACGAGCTCCATGGTCAATGAGCGAGTGTGCCAGCTCTTTGGCACTGTCAAAGGTAACATGCCTGGAATCAATGACACTGGCCTGAATCTGGGGCGATAGTCCCCAAATATACCTCTCGATCTTTTTGCTCTCCAGAGCAACCATTTCTGGACAAAGTATGGCTAAGTCACTGAATCTATTTGTGTAGGTTGTTATGTCTGAACCAATCATAGTAAGACCCCAGAGCTCTTGCTCAAGTTTCTGAATTTCCCCTCGCGGATAGTTATCCCACATCAGCATGGTTTTCAAGTTCTCCCAACTTATAGAGTTAGCCACTACCAGAGTTAGTGGCTTAACATGGCCGTTCCACCATGTTAGGGCTCTATCAACAAAGGTACAAACAACGAATTTGACCTTACTACCCTCCGGACAGGAGCAAATTTCGAAAATTGCCTCTGTCTTCTCAATCCATTGTCTTAACGCCATCACTCCTCCAGTCCCGTTAAAGGTCCTGGGTTTGGCGTTCGAGAAGTCTTTATAGGTACACTCTCGTGATTGTCCGCAACTCTCACCGTGGTTGGTAGGGTGCGTACCAAATCCTGATCCACTAGCACCAGGGGTGTTTATATGAGACATAGCTGCTGCAACAGCTGCCGTGACCACCGCCTGAAACATAGCAACGTCGAATTGAGGAGGTGGTGGCGGAGGTGGTGTTGGCGCTTCATTAACATTGACATGTCTTGGGTTTCTCCGAGGAGGCATCTTTTACTATAAAAGTTAAAATATGAAAAGATGAGAAGATATCAAGAGTGAACATGAATATGATATCTCTGAACTAAAACAGTTAGTTCAATATGTATCTTGTAAGGAAATAGAAGTCTACTGCAAGTACAACTTGCAACAGGATAATATGAATTTCAATGGTTATTTTTCAAAGAGTATGAAAATGCATGTCGATTATATTGGTATATTGAATACATATAATCTCTGAAAACTTGACCTTAAAGCAGGTCTACAATATACCAAAGTACTGGGAAAACATCGACATCAAACCGACCTACCGAAAATGAAATTTTCGTGATCGTACTGAAAAACATGAAAAATAACACTAGAACATATCCGTAGTCTTAACTATAACCAAAAGAGTAAACAGACGGCGAGTAGAGTATAGTCTATTTCTTAAACCAAAAGAAAGGATGAGTAGAGCATCTCCTACTGACGACGGGCACCACTCGGATGAACCCTTAATTCGGCCAGTTGCGCTCTACATCAAGTAGGTGTCTTTCATACACTGTCTGGCGTGCTCGGAGCTCTATGACTTCAGCTCGAGTTACAGCTGGCTCTTGCTGCAGAGCCTCATTGTCTACCATATCTCTCCCATTAGCAAATTCAAGATTGCGAATACGATCCGTATTGGAGTTTGTGTCCGCATCAAGCTCCACGGTTTGTTGAATGGCTGTCATTCCTAGCTCAACATTTCGAGCCACTCGGCGAACCAAGACGGGAAGAATTTTGTCTGCAGTGCCTCCCTCACTTATGTTGTAGAAGCTTCGGTCTCCGTTGTAGGGTAAGGGTTGACGCTTCTCCCGGCTCCACCTACCCAAGTTCTCAGCCCATGAAGACGTCGGGCCTTGAAAAGTCGGACGAGGATTAGGATTTGGGATTGGAGCCACCAAGGGTAGATTATTATCTTCTGGCTCGGAGTCAGAATCCTCTGGAAAATGTTCTGTAAAATCATTGTCTAAGGGAATTTAATGATTCTCTTCTGGCTCTGCATCGAGCCATCCACCTTGCCCTTGGTCGGAAAAGTACGGGTCTCCGGGTAAATGAAATCCAACCATTGATATCTAAGCGAGAATAGGGATAAGAGATATATAATATAATTAGTAACGATAGATTACGAATACAACTTTCTACGAGAGAAATTTACAGTTAACAAGTAATGTATTCTGTATGACTTCTTTTAGGTATTACTATAACTATAAAGTGTATACTAATTATATATAACTTGGGTATAATCGACCTTCGATTAAATGATACAGCTCTAAATCCACAACGAAACAAAGAACATGAAATGAAGCTAGATCACATATTCTAAGTCTATATAACTTTAATTATATATAACTATAATATACCCTTAATATTTATAGTTCTACTCACAATGGTTCTTTTGTTTTCACATGTTTGTTATTAGTATATAGTGCCTAAAATACTCCTATAGTATTTTATTCTTTATGTTCTGTTTTGGATTTCTTCTGTATACGTATAGTTGGTAAGTTTTAGACATGTCGCAACACTACCATCACTCCCAAACATATGTTGGTCATATCTCAAACCAATATAGTTGATCAGGCTATATTAATCCCATATATCATTACATAACTGCCCAGGTTTGACTGCAATATCCAACATCCAAATACTTTTAAGTTCTTATGATTGTGATACTGTACTTGTAGGTATGAGTGTTAGTATACTTCTTGTAAAAATACTTAATTTTTAAAAGTATACTTGTAGTCAGAGCTCTCAGCCCCAATGTATTTATAGTTTGTATAGCTTTTATGGATTTATATATTGAGTTCACTATAAACAATGCTCTGATACCAATCTGTCATACCCCCAAACCAGACGGCGGAAACGTCCGGGGGTGGATGACTTCATTTGTAGTATCACAACACATGCATCATAGTAATCAAAGTATAAACAACCATTGTATTTAAAAAGTGTAAGTATTTACATGTGTTCAATCACTGTATATTGACACCAAACTAGTTATACAAAAGAAGAAGACATGACTCAAAATAGCTCCATCTTCTCAAAAGCTCGGGGAGTACATGTCTACAGATTCCCTGAGAATACAAGTAATTTGAAAAGTGAGTATCAACATAAAGTTGAGTGAGTGCATAAGTATTTATGTTTGAAAGTATGTTTTCTGTTTCTTGAATATGTAAACTGTTCCAAAAAATCCTATATTTTATGTTGTATATGAAAAGTAGTTTTAATCGCAAAAAACTGTTCTATTTGTAAACAAGTGTTCTGTTATTAAATTCCTTTTTGTATAAACTGTATAAGTGAGAGTATGCCTGGCTTCACTAACTGTTATTGAATACTGAGATGTAATATTGTAAAACTGTATCATGGTAAACTGGTACTTTGAAAATGTACTTACGTTTAGTTAATTATACACTAACATATTGATTTATATCTTTTTAATGAGTTATTATAACCATACTGAGACTAGATGGTCTGACCCAACGCATTGAAGGCATTGAAAAACTATCTATAACAACTGTCACTCATAGGCGTGTATGCCTGACTGTAGCTCGCATTCTGAGTGCGGGGTTGTGAATCCCAATATAGATCTATACACACATTGTTTCGATCCCCGGCTGGAGATTCTGGTTATAATGTCAAGATTTTAACTATATTGTTTAAATGAATTAAACAACCTGAATCAATTGACTCATAAAAAGCATATAGACGTTACATGTATAATAGTTATGAAAACCCAATCATTCTGAAATGAATGATTGATAGTATGCCCCTGAATTAGTATATCAAAGATATATACTCTTGATTAGTTTTGAATGAAAACCTTGTTCTTGTAAAACAGTGTACTTTAGTATACTTGAATCGTGAATTAATGTTCTTTGAATCATAAATTATACGTATTATAATTTATATGTTCTTTCTGAATTGATACTAACTGTTCATGAATGCAACCCCTTGCTCAACATGTTACAAAGGGTATTTGAACTGAATGAAATAACTTTTATATTTATATACATATACATATATATATATATATATATATATATATATATATATATATATATATATATATATATATATATATATATATATATATATATATATATAAGTAAAATTTAAACGACATTCTAACAAATAACTGATACCATAGGCCCACATCCAAACAAGGAAAAGGAACCAAAGTGGTTTATCAGTCCTAAGCCTTTTAAACCTTATTTATATAAGTATATATATATATATATATATATATATATATATATATATATATATATATATATATATATATATATATATATATATGATTTCTGGGGAAAAATATAAGTTTATGAAATCATATAAAAGAAGTTTAATATTTTGAAATACTTTTGGTGACTTGATGTCATTTTAACACAATCTTGGAAACCATTTGATTTGATGATAACTGAAATCCATTTTGATAAGATATTTTGAAACCATTTGTTTATAACACAAAATCTTTGTGTTAGACTTGTATCCCTCCCCCCCCCCCCCCCCCCTTAAAACAGTAAAAACTATGAAAATACGCTGGTATGAACTCACCTGTAGTGAGTGATTCGAATTTAAGATCGATATAGGATGTTAAGAATGCCAAGTGATGTCTTGAACACAAATGGATCCTATTAAGAATATAATGACACATATATGTGTATGGTGGTTGTCGAGGCCAACAAAATTAAATAACCCTAAATATTTCACACTAAAATAGTGTATAGTGGTAAAGGGATCGTATCCACGGAGATTGGTTCAATTTAAATCTCTATGCAAATCACTTGTTCAAGTACTTTTTAAATAAAAAAAAAGTTAAAAAAAAAGGGGGGTTTAATTCTTTTTGATTTATTGACAAAATTAAAACTAGCTAAATAGCAAATATGACAAGTAAACAAGTAAAAGTTTTGATTGAATTTAATGAAGTAAAATTGGTTGATTTGGGATATACCACATGGATGACATGGTTGAATTATCATTAGAATAAATATAATAACACTTGTGAATTGGTTTAGTTTGGCTATAGCAATTCATAAGCACAAATTACCTCAACTCTTCTTAGATATTAAAATGGTTAGATAAGCTCTAACACATTCCCTTAATTGAAGTCACAAAATTAATGAAGCATATAATCTTGTGAAAATCAATTAGCTTTGAGTTCTAAGAGTCACCAAATCCATAAGATAATCAAATGTTTACATTATCATTATGGAGGAAACATTCCCATGGTTTAAATGAAATGAAAACAAACATATAAACCATTTGTTGCTTACCAACCTCAAAGTCCATTACTTAACCATGAATTTGATCAACAAAAGTATATGTTCACTCATCCAAGCTCATGATCAAAGATAAACAAACATAACAAGAAGTTTAACTAGAAAACATCTCCATAAACTTCAAACACAAGGTAATAATAGTCTTCAAAACAACCAATCATCCATGGGATTAAACCCTAATCAACCAAGTAAAAATCTAGCCAAACATGGCCAAAATAAGAGAAATACAAGAAAGTTTAGTGATACCAAACATTGTTCTAGTTGCAAGATGGAAAGAAAATAACACCAATCTTCATTTCTTCAACTTCTTCTCCAAGGTTCTTGAGAGCAAAAATGAGAGGTTTTCTTCCAGAAGTCATCATGAAAAATGCCCCAAAACTCCAGCAAATAAGGCTCATTTCCGGATTCAAAAAGTTGCACAAAAGCTACCCACCAACTTTCCACTAATAGAGTCAACAAGTCAAAACCCGGGATCACTTCAGCACAATTCACGCGGACCGCATATGGGTCCACGCGGACCACGTGGGTCTCGCTGATTGTGGGACTTGGGCCATTTAAAATACAATCTAACCAAATCTTCTCATTCGCACTTCATCCCACATGCATCACTCTTGAGAGCCCAATTGTGCCATTCCAAAGCCTCCAATGATTGGTCCAATGCTCCTTCAATCTTTCATAGATCGAGTCTATGTCGCCTCATCATCATTCTCGCTCAAAAATTAAGTCCAACTTGATTCCTTGTTTATGCTGACACCAAGCTCAATCGCACCACTTCAAATCCACAAGCAAACCGCAAGCCTCCAAAAGTCCCGCACTCCTTCCATATCTCCAATAACAATTAGTCTTCGAAAAATCCTGCAAATAAGCTCAGAAGACTGGAAAGCACCCGGTAAAGGAGAAAAATAATAAAAGAGAAAATATGCATGAAGATTAACTAAAATGAGATGGTTTTTAACTAAAAACAAACTATGAAAAGAAGTAATAAAAACGAAACTATCAAATCAACCCAAGCTTAAACCTTACTTGTCCTCAAGTAAGACAAGACTAAAATGAACTTGGGATGAAGTATCTTAAAAAGAAAAAAAAGAATTGATGAGTTGAAAAACTCTTAAGCATCCTTCGAGTTATCAAGAACGAACGAGACAACAGGTTCAAGCCAGTGAGTACTCGGTTCATCAATGACTTCCCTCCGGAGCGATTCAATGGTCCATTCCGGAAACATGGACTTCTTTTTCTCTAAGAGTTCTTTTTCTTTCAAATTTTTTTTCCAAAAGAATCATCTTCTCCCGAATCTCTTGATCAGAAGGCTTGATTTTCTGATGAGGTTTCGAAGGATTCCCTTTCATGATGTCTTCAATATCATCATCTTCATCTTCATCGTCTTCTCCAATCTTCTTCATTTTCTTTTCCCTCTTACTAACCGAATCTACATTATCCTTTGGTCCAGCAGTAGCTTTTGGTTCTGGAGGGGGTTGAGGTTGAGCCTTGCCAGCCTTGCCTTGTGGAACCTTTTCTCCCGCTTCTTTCGGAAGAACACTAGTCTCCGGAACACCCTCAATCCTACTTAAGATATCCAAAGCAGGTCGTAGCTTCTCAGCTAAGTGGCGTCGAATGGAGATAGTCAAAATGGAGTCATGGGCGTCCAGTAAATGCAACAAGATTGAATGGACATCACCCACTGAGCTTCGAATCACCTCTCGTTCAGACTTTAAATCGTCAAGCTCTTTGGTTGCGGTTCGGAGCTTTAAGTTCTGAATTTTGAGCTGGGAAGTTCGCTTGTCCAGCTCATCCATTATTTTCTTTTCGACTGCAAACTCGGCCTCAAGCTGAGTTAAGCGGTCATCAACTTTAGTATGAAGCTCTTTGTTAGCATCTTCAATGGCTTTTCGACCCACTTCAAGTTGTGTCTTCTCTGCCCCCAGTGAACGTGTGAGAGTGTCAACAGATGCGTTCACTGTTTGTGCGTTTTTCTGAGCAGCTGCTTGCAAAGAATCCAAAAAGAGTTGAGCCTCTGATATTAGTTTTTCGACTTTTGCGGTCGCATCCTTGCAGTCTTTTGTTGAGGCATCAACAGCAAGCGAAGCCTTCTGGCATTGGGAGGTAGAGGCATCAATAGCCTTTGCAGCATCGGAGATGGAGGTAGCATGCTCTTTGACTACGGAAGAGAACAAAGCTTTGAGGGCAGCTTCTGAATAAGCACCAGCAGAGGACGAAGAAAGTAACTGATCAATCTTATTAGTCACAACCTTGAGATGTCGCTTGGTGAGAGGAGCGTCTTCATCATCATCGCTTTGGACACGATAAGGACTGAAGTAAGTAGAATCAAACTCTAAGTCCTCACCACCAAGAACGGTATTGGTTTCTGTGGATTGGGTAGGTGATAGAGGTTTGGTGGTAATAGGGGTTTCGGGTGCTGAAGAACAAACCCCCGTATCAGATACGTTGGTTGGAACTCTAGTGGTGGTTGTAGTTGTAGCTTTAGAGAAAATAGGTGTAGGAATGGGAATGGTAGAGGAAGGTTGTGATGTGATGATAGGGAAAATGGGAGGTAAGGAAATAGGAATGGAAACAGGTGGAGGAGAAGGTGCTTTGGAGCGAACATGTACCTCTGGTGTAGGCGAACGAGGTGGGGTGCCACCACGAGCCGAACCTTCATCATCTGAGCTTTCACTCTCAGATTCGCTGGGAATGGGGTGTTTATGACCAGTAGGCACGTACTCGGAGTCTGAGTCGCTTGATGATTGAAGAATAAGCTTCCGAGCAGGTTTCTTGGTCTTCTTCTGCTTGGGCTGGGAAGGTGCTGCCTTCTCAGACTTTCGCTTCCTTGGAGTCTGAACCTTTGAGACTTGACCTCCTTTATCCCCCTTTTTCGCTTCTTGCTTCTTGCCCCGCTTAGCAGGTTTGTCTGCTTCCTCAATAGATTTTATCATTTCAGGAGAAAGTTCCCTTGGACCAGAAGAGGGGAGCTTCTTGTACTCCTGAATAATCTTGCTCGCAGGGGACACACAGGCATACATTGCCTTAGGAATTGAGCCAACGAAGTGAAACTTCGATGGATGAGTGAAAATGATGTTAGTAGTATGAAAGGTAGCAATGGAGGAGAGAAGTGAGTCTGCCATGATAGGAACATGATAACGCTCCATAATCCATTGAGTTATAATGGTCCAAAACCGGGCACAAGAAATTTCTGTGTGGCGAGAAGCAGATGACAAACTTTGGACAAGTTGAAGCCATAGAACCAAACCATAATCAAGGTTGACACCATTATATAATCCATAAAGAAGAGTCATGAAAGACTTGCTAGCACCATCAGATCCTACACTTCGTTCAGAAAGCCCTTTGAAAAGAAGGGTGAAGTGGCTATTCCATTGAGGAGGAAGGCATGATTTCTTGAACTTGGTCACAGTAGTTAGGGTTTCAATGTACCCCATGTTGTAGAACATAGAGAAAAGCTGACCTGTGGAGATGGAATCAGGATGCACCATGGATTCGTCATAAGTGAGCCCTAGTAACGAGCAAAATCGGCTCTTGGAGATTGAAGCTTTTTGGTTGAGAATGTCGAAGTAAATCTTCTCTGCACCTTTGTCGTACGTAGCAGTGGAATAAAGATGGGAGAGGCATGCCATTGGTACGACTTCCACCGTTGAGAGAGCCTTGACGAGTGGGGAATATTTTAGGCATTCCACCACTTGACGAGTGGGAAACGACGCCTAAAAAGGCGTGATGTGACAACTGGCAATTCCGATAAAGCAGCTGATGACGCATGATTAGGTAACGATTCAAATTCTCACGCCTTCCAAACTTATCCTCTTTCCAAATCACCAATCGATTACACTTCCTGCTGAGTCACCGCTTGAACCGTCAATCAGATCTTTATAACCATAATTACCAAAGGCTTAATATTGACCCATCCCTTCGTTTGGAAATAACTGCATTACATCGTTAAATAACCAAACAAGATTTTTGGAAAATTCAATATTTTCGTGCAAGGTAGTGTCAAAGATAAAGAAATAAATCAAACTCTTTGTGGGAATTTGTGATGTCATTTAAGATATAAAGCAGTGGATCCCGGGCACGAATCTCTTCCTTCAAAGTCAAGAGAGACTTCAAAGTGCTTGTTTGGATTCCCGTTGAATTACGATCAAGTACTTGTTGAGAAGCATTGAAAGGCATATTTTATATAAGGCTATTAAGGGTGGCTTTCGCTTCAATTCTGGTTTCCAATACTTGATATAAGACCGAAAATAGAACGAAGTACTTGTGAGACCGATGTGACCTGTTAAACAAGTAGGTTTGGAACATATTCAGTGACTTGTTGATAATCGTTAATTAGAAATCTCAAAAAAAAAAAAAACTGGAACCTTTGGGAAGAAAAGTCGTGGTGCAAGACATTTTCATAAGGATCTCTCATAATAAAAGGAGATTTCAAGATACTTCCACAAAAGGGTTTTCGTTAATTCAAAGGTGAAAGCTAGAACATATAATTGTTTACCGTCAATGCTTTAAAGGTTTTGAATTTTTGGGTTTCACTTAGCACGTAGTGGCACGAAACTAAGATCATTAACACAGAAGTTGTGTAACCGTAAACCTCAGTGGAAATGCTGAGAGTCTCAAGGGTTACGTTTATGAGATGAAGTATGATGGAGAATGAATAAGAGGTGGTAAAGGAGCCGAATGTACCTCTGCCACAAAAGATAGACTAAGCAGAAAAAATCTTAACTCCATTTAAGAAGAGTAAGGTAGCTCATGATTAGAGTGAATTTGACAGCCTGATTGGGAAGACATGATTGGTATATATCAAGTCATTAAGGCTTCACTCAAAATCTTTTGAGGCTTGGGTCAACATGCAGCAGCATGCTTCTAGGGACACTTAGCTAGTACATAAATAAAGAATTATAGCTGCCCCAGCTCCATCATTAATAATGGTCCTTGTATACAAATTATATTAAGAGTAAAGAAAATTACAATAAAATGAAAGAAAATATTTTTGAGTTTTGAAGTTTCATAAAAAAATATTTTTGAATTTTATAAGGTTTTTTGAAAAAGAATTAAAACAGAAAGAAAAATATTTTGAATTTTATGAAAATAAAAACATAAAACATAAAGGAAATTGCGAGAAAAGAGTATACATACTGTACAACCGAAACCATCTTTTGGAGATGAGGAGCGAGCCGAGCCCGGTGAGACCGAACCCGAAATAGGCCGAGCGTTCGGTTCATTTCGGTTCCCAGAAGAACCGAACCCGAAATGGACCGAGCGTTCGCTCTATTTCGCTTCCAACTTTTATTGAGACAAATAAGATTTCGGTACAGATTCAGCTTCCATCATTCCTAAGCCTTGCAGGATTTTATTAAAACTTGCTTCTGGCAAGGCCTTGGTGAAGATGTCAGCCAATTGATCAATGGTCCTTACGAAATGAATTTCAACGTTACCATCTTCCACATGATCCTTGATAAATTGATACCGCAGTGCTATGTGTTTCGTCTTTGAGTGTTGCACTGGGTTATGACAAATCCTAATTTCACTTTCTGAGTCACAATATAGTGGGATTTTCTTCATGTTTAGGCCGTAGTCTCGAAGTTGACTTTGTATCCAAATGACCTGAGATGTGCATGATGCAGCGGCTATATATTCTGCTTCGGCAGTGGAGAGAGACACACAAGTTTGTTTCTTGGATTGACAACTCACAAGTTTGTCGTCCAGAAATTAGCATCCTCCAGTGGTACTCTTTCGGTCCAGTCCACATCCCCCAAGATCAGCATCTGAGAATGCTTGGACAAAGAACCCTGATTTGGCAGGGTACCATAAACCAAAAGAAGAGGTTCGCTTCAGGTACCGAAAGATGTTCTTCACAGCTAGCAGGTGAGGTTCACGTGGATTTGCTTGAAACCTGGCACAATAACAAACAGAGAACATTATGTCTGGTCGACTTATTGTGAGATACATTAGAGACCCGATCATCTGACGATAAAGAGTCATGTCAGCAGCCGGTTTTTCCAGAGAAGGTGTTAGCTTTGTGCCAAACGCCATAGGAACCTTTACTTTCGAATGTCCCATCATTCCAAACTTGGTGATCAAGGTCTTCCTGTAAGCCTCTTGATTAATGAAAATGCCTTCGGGTCCCTGTCTTATATTCAAGCCAAGGAAAAAAGTTAATAGGACCCATTGAGCTCATTTCAAATTTAGTCTCCATCAACTTCCTAAATTCAGCTGTTAAGCTAGGATTTGTGGAACCGAAGATGATATCATCAACATAAATTTGAACGATCATAAGGTGGTCACCCTGTTTCTTGCGAAAGAAGGTTGGGTCAACCGAATCTTGTTTAAACTTAGACATTTTGAGAAATCTAGTTAGAGTTTCATACCATGCCCTAGGTGCTTGCTTGAGACCGTAGACTGCCTTGTCTAGAATGCAACAGTGATCTGGATACTTCTCGTTCATGAAACCCGGTGGTTGCTCCACGTACACCGTCTCTTCCAGCTCGCCATTTAGAAATGCATACTTCACGTCCATTTGGAATACTTCAAAGCTCTTGTGTGCAGCATAGGCGAGAAAGAGACGAACCGATTCTAGCCTTTCTACTGGAGCGAAGGTCTCTTCGTAATATATGCCTTCTTCTTGACAGTAACCTTTCACAACCAATCTTGCCTTGTTGCGTATTACATTTCCTTCATTATCCATCTTGTTCCTGAAAACCCACTTTAATCCAACCACTGAAGCATCCTTTGGTGTTGGAATCAGTCTCCACACTTTATTTCGCTCGAACTCATTGAGTTCGTCTTGCATCGCCTGTACCCAATCAGAGTGATCGAGTGCAGTCTTGATCGTCTTTGGTTCGACTTTGGAGACGAACGAATTAAACATGCAAAATTCTACTTTATAGAAAAGTGCAGTTTGTTTCGCTTTCAGTTGTGAACGTGTGAGAACCTTTTCTACCGAATCACCAATAATTTGTTTTTGTGGATGATCTTTGGTCCATTTGGTGAGAGGAGGGTAACTAGGATCATATGAGGGATCCAGTTCAGCATTCACTTCTTCTTCAAATTCTGACTGAGTATCGTCATCGTTTGTATTCGCATTCTCCCCCTCGAATGAAGATACTTCCTCAATCTCAGCCTCAGAATTCTCCCACTGGACTCGATTTTCGGTTGGAATGAATGATGATGAGCTATCCCCCTAGAATGGTGAATTTTGGTTATGTTGAAAGGATGAACCCTCCCCCTGAATATGAGAACTATCTGTTGGAGGTTCGCTTGTGTTTGGCTTTTTGGTTGTTATTGGTTCTTCTTCTGCCATTTTCTTCACAGCATCATCGATTATCTTCTTCAAGTTATCTACCTTGTTGTCTGCAGCTTTAGATTCAGAGAGAATAGGCTTTTCTGGTTCATGAAATAGCAACATGTATTGCTCAAAGAGGTTTGAAATTGGTACCGTAACTTGACCAGATTTTGGAAATATTTCCTCCACAGAACCTTCGGTTGTCTTCAGTTTCTTGACGTAGTTATCATCGAAGGTAACATAATAGGTCTCCTCTATTTTCTTTGAACGCTTGTTGAGAACCCGATATGCTTTGGAGGTTAAGGAATAACCCAGAAAGATTCCTTCGTCTGCTTTGACATCAAACTTGTTTTGGTGCTCCTTTGAATTGAAGATGAAGCATCTTGAACCGAACACGTGAAAAAAATTTACGTTAGGCTTTCGGTTGTTCAAGATCTCATAAGGAGTGATGGAGAAATGTTTGTTGAGATAAGATCTGTTCTGTGTAAAACATGCAGCAGCAATGGCATCAGCCCAGAAATATAGAGGTAGAGAAGCGAAGCTCAGCATGGTTCGGGCTGCTTCACACAAAGATCGGTTTCGCCTTTCGACAATTCCATTCTGTTGTAGAGTATATGGCCGAGAAGTTGTGAGTTGTTCCCTTCTCTACACGAAAATCTTCAAAGTCTTTGTTCTTGAACTCCAACCTGTTGTCACTCCTTATATTTCGAACTATCTTCCGTAGTTGAACTTATATCTGCTTGATAAAGAGTTTAAGCTTTGGAGTGGCCTCTGATTTCTGCTTCAAAAAGAACACCCAAGTAAACCGAGAGAAGTTATCCACTATGACAAGTATATACTTGTTACCGCCAATACTTTCGATTGAAGATGGACCACATAAATCAATGTGAAGTAATTCAAGTGGTTCAATAATTTTCGTATTGACTCGAGAAGGATGACTTTGTCGACTTTGCTTTACCATTTCACATGCAGCACACATGTGTTCTTTATCGAACTTTTGAACAGGAAGACCTCGAACACGATCCCCAAGCACCAGATTTAGGAACCCAAAGTTTCTTGGGTCCTTGTGAGCCTTTTACAGAACAGGGAATTGTAAGACAAACATCAACTAAAAAGGTCCTTTTTATTAAGGTTGTTTCGTCTTTTCTTTTTAAGATGAAAACTTTGATTTTATCTGATTTGAGTACTTTAGGTTCAGTTTTAGAATTTGAGAATTTGACGTTGGCAAACTTTCGGTTCTCGAAATTGGGTTTAAACGACGTCTTCTTTGCGATTTTTGGAAAGAGCTTTCCTTTTCCCTTTCGATCATTCTGTGAGTGAGGATCAGAATGAGAAAGATGAGATTTGGTAGCAAAGTTAAGCATTCGGTCATTGCTCTTACGTGGTTGAGAGCCGAAACTACTTTCCCTTCGGTTCCTCTCATTTGTTGGTCTAGGACCGAAACCACCCTTTTGGTTTCTCTCATCTTGAGGACCAACACTTCTTTTTCGGTTGTTGTCCGTCTGTGGACCGAAACTTCTCTTTTGGTTGATGTGCCTCTAGGGACCGAAACTCTTCTTTCGGCTGTTTTCATTATGTTGAGCACAGGAAGCTGAGTTTGCTTTTGTTTCTTCCTTTGACTTAGAGGGTTTTTCATAGCGAATGTAATTAGGGTTTTGAGAACGCCAAAACTGTTTCCTTTCAGTGAGATTCTTCTTGTATCTCATATTTCATTGATGCTTTCGTTCTAACACCTGTTTTGGATTTTTGTGGATGTTGGCCTTTTTCTTCGGTCTCTGAGCATGAGTTTCATGTTGGGTTTTGAGCAAACTAACACTCCTAAGGTGTTCATGCAACCCTAGAAACCTTGGATCTATGTTTGTCTAAAATACATGCAAAATAATTTTCCAAGGTTCATAACCTATCTAGCATACATGGGGTACTTTTAAACATAAAAGATACTAGAGGAATTACATACCTTTGTTAGTGAGTTGATTCCTTGGGAGTTTGAGAGCCAAGCACTAATAATGTGCATGCCTCAAATGGAAATCACAAATCACCACAAACTTGGAAAACTTATGAGAGAGCACTCTAATACTCTAGAAATCGGCCACACCTTATGCACACACACATAGTGTCTTTTCAAGCACCATAAGCCTCTTTATATAGTGTAGATGATTAGGGTTATGAACCATGCAAACCCTAATAACCCATGTCTTTTCCTATTCCAAGGATCCATGGGTTAAAAGCTCCATGGATCATCCATGGACTCCCACTCAAGCTTAGCCCATTTCCTTATGAGTGTTAGCCCACACTATATAAGTACAATAGCCCATTATTTAATTAGTCACCTTATGATCACTAAATTAATTCATAATTAATTTAAGATCAATACAAATTAAATAATACAATTTCATATTAATATATTATAACTTATAATATATTAGTAGGCCGCAAATATACTCTTCTCATAATGTTATCCATATAAATGGTTCGGGTGAAGTGCAACCCAAATGGACCATGCCGGGTCGGGTCAAGTATATACCAAATAAGTTATGGACTTATACACCTTATCCAACAGTCTCCCACTTGGATAAGTCTGATAACTGTATTTGCCTATATAGCTTCAGGAACCAACCGGCAATCGTAGCTCTCGAAAACTCTGTTGAACTATGAAGCGCCATTTTAGATAAGTGATCACATAATCCTCTGCTCTCATGATATCAGCCGGACAAATACATGGAACAATGTCTTACTTATTGTCCAGCAGTTTGTTTCCCGATTTCCGATTTGTTTGACAAAGAACTTAATCGAACACATCAATTTAGTTCTGACCAGGCCCGGTACATAGGTCAAAACAAAATCATCGAGGGGCCCAGATATCGATTCTATTTCTAGAAGGAACAGATAAACTTCGACTCATATGCTTGTTCTACTACTTATTGAATTGCACACAAAGGCACGTTTTATAACATCAAGTTACTGATGCGTTTACGTGCAATCAATGCACAACCAACTCATAGGTAACAACTCATATCTCTAGGTTTGAAGACTTATATGATATTACCGTCTCACGATCACTCGAGATAAATTCCATGAAGTGATACAAGTGAGCGTGGGTTTATACCAATACTCATAACTTATGAGTACTCATGAATGTTGTAGCAACCATTCCTATGGCTAAACACCTTTAGTCATCTACAATCCCAATTCATGACAGTCTTGATTCATACCTACTTTCGACATATGACCGACTGTGGAGAGTTTGAATAAACTTATTATTCTGGAAGTTAAAACATGCAAAGCTGAAACAATAGTAAATAATTGACAATGATAGCAACACCTTACTCATAAATAAATCACAACTTTTATTCATCATCAAACGTCGATTACATTTTACAAGTTTCAGTAATAACTATCTAATCTGTAAAACTAATATCGTCCCTCAGCCCGATGCGTCTCGCATGCTGCAAATGCTTCACCCTCGTCAGTCCCTTCGTAAGGGGATCCACAGGGTTCTCATCTGACGATACCCTCTTTGCCACGAGGAGTCCCTCTTCTATCTTGTGTCTTATGAAGTGATATTTTCTATCAATGTGTCGGGATCTGCCATGATCTCTTGGTTCCTTGGCTAAGGCAACCGCACTATTGCTGTCACAGAAAATCTCCATAGGCTCCTTAATAGCTGGTACAACTCCAAGGTCTCCGATGAAGTTCCTCAGCCATATCGCCTCCTTTGCCGCTTCACTCGCTGCTATGTACTCTGATTCACAAGTCGAATCAGCTACAGTCTCCTGTTTGGAACTCTTCCAAGTGATTGCCCCTCCATTTAAGGTAAAGACCCAGCCCGACTGAGAGCGGAAGTTATCCCTATCAGTCTCAAAAGCCAGCATCACTATACCCTACTACTCTCAAGTCATCACTCCCACCAAGGGTAAGGATCCAATCCTTAGTCCTCCGCAGGTACTTGAGAATATTCTTTACCGCAGTCCAATGAGCCTTGCCAGGGTTCCCCTGATATCTGCTGACCATGCTCAAAGCGAAGGCCACATCAGGACGGGTACAAGTCATAGCATACATGATCGAACCAACAGCGGAAGCATAAGGTAATCGACTCATCTCAGCTATCTCATCTTCTGTACTCGGGCTCTGAGCCTTGCTCAGTTTGGCATTGCTTTGGATCGGTAATTCTCCTTTCTTGGAATTCTGCATGTTGAACCTTTTCAACACCTTATCCAAGTAGATAATCTGACTAAGTCCAATTATTCTTTTACTCCTTTCTCTTAACAACCTTATCCCTAGGATATAGGCAGCTTCTCCAAGTTCCTTCATAGCAAAGCACTTCCCAAGCCAGGACTTAACCTCCTGCAAGGTTGGGATGTCATTTCCTATGAGTAGTATGTCATCCACATACAGTACCAAAAAGCTAACTATACTCCCACTAGCTCTGACATACACGCAGGACTCATCTTCACTTCTTGAGAAACCAAACTCTTTGACCTTCTCATCGAAACAAAGATTCCAACTTCGAGATGCTTGTTTCAATCCATAAATGGATTTCTCAAGCTTGCACACTCTATTGGGGTACTCTGCACTGACAAAACCTTCTGGCTGATTCATGTAAACATCCTCAGCCAACTTTCCGTTAAGGAAAGCGGTTTTGACATCCATTTGCCATATTTCATAATCATGAAATGCAGCAATGGCTAGCATAACCCTAATAGACTTAATCTTTGCTACCGGTGAAAAGGTTTCATCATAATCAATACCCTGAGTCTGAGTAAAACCCTTCGCAACCAGTCGAGCCTTATAAGTGTGCACCTTCCCATCTATGTCGGTCTTCTTCTTGAAGATCCATTTGCACCCGACTGTCTTACGGCCTGGTACATTGTCAACCAAGTTCCAAAGTTGATTGTCATACATGGACTGTTTCTCGCTGTCCATAGCCTCCTTCCATTTAGCAGACTCTAGGCCTGCCATGGCTTCCTTAACACTGTTAGGTTCATCCAGATTTACCAGTGTACTGTCACTGATAAATGTATCACCTTCCTTAGTAATATGAAATCCATAATAAAACTCAGGTGTGTTCCTAACCCTTGTGGAACGCCTCGGAAGTATAGACTCGTCAGCTGGATCAATAGGAATTTCCTCCTCAGGTTGATTGCTAGTGTCTGAGGTTCCTTCACCAATTGAGTCTTGAATTTCTTCAAGGTCAATTTGCCTCCCACTGTCTCCTTGGTTTATAAATTCTATCTCTCGAAAGACCCCTCTCCTAGCCACAAAGACCACATTCTCACTGGGTCTGTAGAAGAGGTAACCAAAGGATTTTTGTGGGTAGCTGATGAAAATACACCTTTCACATCGAGGTTCGAGCTTGTCATGAGTCGCGCGCCTCACGAAAGCCTCGCAACCCCAAATCTTGATATGGTCCAAATTGGGAACTTTCCCAGTCCACATTTCATGAGGTGTTTTGGCAACCTTCTTTGTAGGGACTAGATTAAGGATGTGGGCGGCAGTCTCTAAGGCATACCCCCAAAAAGAGATTGCTAGCGAAGCTCGACTCATCATAGAGCGAACCATGTCCAACAAAGTTCGATTACGCCTCTCAGCTACACCATTCAGCTGTGGTGTCCTGGGTGGTGTCAATTGTGAGACAATCTCACACTCCTTAAGATAGTCGAGGAACTCAGTACTAAGATACTCACCACCTCGATCGGATCGAAGCATCTTAATGTTCCTGCCCAATTGATTTTCTACTTCCTGTTTAAACTCTTTAAACCTTTCAAAAGTTTCTGACTTATGTTTGATTAAGTAGACATAACCATATCCACTAAAATCATCAATAAAAGTCACATAATAGCGATTAGCATCCCTTGTGGCGGTTTTGAATGGTCCACATACATCAGTGTGTATAAGGTCCAACAAACCCTCACCCCTTGCACAAGTACCAGTGAAGGGTGATTTTGTCATTTTTCCAAGTAGACAAGACTCACAACTATCATCCGACTTGAGGTCGAATGACTCCAAGACTCCATCCTTTTGGAGCTGGCCTATGCGTTTCTTGCTTACATGTCCAAGACGACAATGCCACAAAGATGCTTTATCCAAGCTAGTAGAAGAATCAATACATAATACATTATTTCCTAAATTATCTACAACCGATACAGCTTCATACACACCATCACAAGGTAATGCTTTAAAATAAAGAACATTATTAAAGAAAGCATTAATACTACCAACTTCATTATCAAAAGAAAAGGTAAAACCTTGTTTGTACAAAGCATGAAAGGAAATAATATTCCTCGCCATTTCAGACGAGTACACACATTTATTCAAATCTAACTTTAACCCACTATCTAGCAACAAAGTATAAACTCCAATCTTGGCAACAGGTATAACCTTCTTGTTCCCCATGATTAAGTTTATCTTTCCGTGCTCCACATCCTCACTTCTTCTTAGGCCCTGCAAGTCACAACAGATGTGAATACCACAACCTGTATCAAAAACCCAAGAATTAGAATATGGTGAGTTATTAGACAATATAGTGTAAATACCTGCATGGGATGGTTTCACTTTCCCATCCTTGACATCCTGCAAGTACTTTGGGCAGTTTCGCTTCCAGTGCCCCTTATTTTAACAGTAGAAGCATTCAGCATCCTTAGGGATGGCAGAAGGAGTGATAGAACCACCTTTGGTTCCAGATGAGGAGCCTTTAAGGGACTTTCCCTTGGTACCCTTCGAAGGGTGCTTCCGCTTCTTCCCTTTGCCTTGCCCGATAGCCAAAACAGGGGGTAGTAGTAGGAGTAGGAGTAGTAACCGACTTACTCTTAAGACCACTTTCGGCAGTCTTCAGAAGTCCTTGAAGCTTACTGAGTGTGACTTCCTCCTTGTTCATGTGGTATGTCATACGAAATTGATCAGAACACGAGGGTAAGGAGTGCAAAATGACATCAATTGCCAACTCCTCAGGGAAGTTCACATTCAGTTTCATTAGACGGTCCACATACCTTTGCATTTTCTGCATGTGGCTCGTGATTGGTTCGCTATCCTTCATACGGGTAGTGATCATGGAGGAGATTATTTCATACCGCTCTTGACGAGCACTCTGATGGTACCTTTCCATCAGATCCTGATGCATCTCAAAAGGGTAATAGTCCTCATAGGACTTTTGGAGTTCAGCTGTCATGGTAGCCATCATGATGCATGCCACCTTGGTGGCATCTCTTTCATGTGCCTGATACTCAGCGACCTCCTCAGGAGTAGCAGTTGACTCATCAAGCTCCTTTAGCTCCTTATCGAGGACATATTCCTTGTCTTCGTAACGAGTGACCATCCTGATGTTCCAGATCCAATCCATGAAGTTGGAACCATCAAAGATGACCCTCCCACAAAGGTTCATGAGGGAAAAGGATCCAGTAGGGTTAGAGCCCGAAGCATTGTTGTTGGAAGACATCTGAAAAGAAGAAAACAAGTTCAGATTAGATATATCGAATCCTTAATAATACACCCAAATGTAATATTAAGGCTAGGATCCAACACAATATATTATAACTTAGAAGAGGGATGCCGTAATCTAAGCTATAACATATTTGAAGGTAGGTGAATGACGATTCACCAATTTCCACCATGAAAACGAAATGAATTATTAGGTTTAATTGGTTTTGAAATTCCTAGATTCTTTTGAGATTCATTGAACTTTTCAATGACATGTTTCAATCTCGATTGTGCCCTTCAAGTTTTGTGACTGGGATGCCGAGGATCACAAAACAAGGTGTGAATAACCATGCAAATTCACTTGGTACCCTTAATATTATCACCTAATCAATGTGCCGGTTAACCACACACGCTCCACCGATCTATGATAAACATTAAGTCACCCTTCGTGATCCTTACTAGTCCAAGTTAGTGTGCCGGTTAACCACACACGCTCCACCAACGACTTGGTAAGGTACAAAGTGTGAATTTCATGGGTTAGCACCATATTCACATTTTCCTAAAGTAACTAAGATTGGGAATTTATTAAAGGTTTAGTTACTTTATAATATTCATTATACTTTTAATGAGAATTTAAAGTCATTGTCCTACCCGTTCGGCTAATGACCCTCCACCGATCAAGGAAGCGGTGGGTGAGAATGGACACCCATTAAGTTGCCATTTTATAGGCAACAACCTTATACCCCCCTTATAGACCGGCTTCGTGAATGAGGCCTACTAACGGTAAAACGACTTAATCTTATACATATATATAATAATTAACCATTAATGTTATAAATAGTATAAGGGTTGAATTTTAACTTTTAGAACTCTAAGGGTTTGGAATTAAAGTATATTAAAGTGTGTGTAACTTTACAAATTCCAAAACTTGAGGACAAGTTTTGAAACTATTCAAAACTTTTCATTTCATAACTTATGAATTAAAGGTTCATAAAATGAAGACTCTTCATTTTCATGTAACTTATGTGTTTTAAGTGTGCATAAATGAAAGTGCCCTTTGGAAATCCATAACTTGAGGACAAATTATGGACTCCATTAAAACACATAAATGATCAAGAATTATCAATAAACAATTTAGCAAATAATTCCTATGACTTAATAATAATTCATAAGAACATGAACATCATATCAAAAATTCCAAGAACATATGAACACATATCATCATGCAATTTTGATATAAGCCATTGTAAATGGATTAGCATAAACATTACACCATCTAAAACATGTTTTATAACACCAAAACAGTTTAGGGTAATGTTTCTAGTCCATTTCCAGCAGCAAAACTCGAAAATCTGCATTCTGAGGCTTCTACTCGTCGAGTGCACGAACCTACTCGACGAGTAGGATGAATTTACTCATGGACTCAGCGAGTCCCCCCATGGACTCGGCGAGTTCATGCTGCAGAATGCAGAAAACTTGAGTTTTTCAACAAGTTTGCATTAAGTATCAAACAAACAAGCCTAGGCTCTGATACCACTATTGGGTTTTGAGCAAACTAACACTCCTAAGGTGTTCATGCAACCCTAGAAACCTTGGATCTATGTTTGTCTAAAATACATGCAAAATAATTTTCCAAGGTTCATAACCTATCTAGCATACATGGGGTACTTTTAAACATAAAAGATACTAGAAGAATTACAGACCTTTGTTAGTGAGTTGATTCCTTGGGAGTTTGAGAGCCAAGCGCCAATAATGTGAATGCCTCAAATGGAAATCACAAATCACCACAAACTTGGAAAACTTATGAGAGAACACTCTAATACTCTAGAAATCGGCCACACCTTATGCACACACACATAGTGTCTTTTCAAGCACCATAAGCCTCTTTATATAGTGTAGATGATTAGGGTTATGAACCATGCAAACCCTAATAACCCATGTCTTTTCCTATTCCAAGGATCCATGGGTTAAAAGCTCCATGGATCATCCATGGACTCCCATTCAAGCTTAGCCCATTTCCTTATGAGTGTTAGCCCACACTATATAAGTATAATAGCCCATTATTTAATTAGTCACCATATGATCACTAAATTAATTCATAATTAATTTAAGATCAATACTAATTAAATAATACAATTTCATATTAATATATTATAACTTATAATATATTAGTAGGCCGCAAATATACTCTTCTCATAATGTTATCCATATAAATAGTTCGGGTGAAGTGCAACCCAAATGGACCATGCCGGGTCGGGTCAAGTATATACGAAATAAGTTATGGACTTAGACACCTTATCCAACATTTCACTCTTTAGCGAAGAGGTTTCGCTTGACATCATGATCGGTTCGCCTGAAGGAGTTTTGGTACCACTTGTGTTGGGCACATCAAAGCTTGTAGGATCATTAAGTGGTTCTGCCACATACCTTCCTTTTACTCTCCATGATGTTTTCGTGGATAGACCGACTGTTTCATCAGCGTTATCAATCGGTGCTGACCAAAAGAACTCATCACAGCCATCAACATTATCTTCTGCTACTAATGATGTCAGTTCGGCTGTCTGTTGCTGAGTAACTCCATGAACTGCATAAACTTGATTTGGAGTCGTCTGGACCTTTTGATATACAACAGCCTTTTCCTTAAGGACTTTGGTTTTTTCTTTGGATAAACGAGCGAACTCAACAGAATTTTCAGAAATAAGATTTTTGTTGGTTTCGGGTTCGCTCTTGACAAACTCATAACAGTCCACCTCATCTTCTACAGATATTACACTCATATCATCATCCTCATTGAATTCAGAAATGTCTTCAATATCAATTTTATTTTCTGAACTCAAATTGGCATTCAAAGAGTCAAATTTCTGTACAGTTTCGGTTTTGATCTTTAATTTGTCATTTTCATCCAACAAATTTTTGAGCATGTCCTTATGGTCTTTTGACTTAATGAAGTTCTCTATTTTGTCAAGACCAATTTTGTAGGCAAGAGAAATATCATCAGAAGAAATAACATTTTCACAGTTATATGCATCGGCATCGATTTCATCCTCCTTTAACTCAAGTAAGGGTAAAATCATACGATGTATCTTCTTCCCTATTTCACAATCAAGATGCAATTGAGTAATGTTGGTATATAACCGTTTAACAATTAAACAAAAAACATTTCGTTGTTTCAAAAGCTTCAAATTATCTCTTTGCAAATAAACTGTTTCATCCCTAGACCTAATCAACTCCTTCTCCTTCTGCTCAATCCACATACGCCTCTCCTCACTCTTTGATGATACCCTACTTATTTGATCAGTTAGGTTAGAGTTTGTGACGCGAGTTTGAGTTAAACTACCACTTATACTAGAAAATTTAGATTTTAATCCATTTAGTTCTTTTTCATAGTTTGAGATGGGAATTTGTAAGGAAACAAGAATAGATTGTACCTTCTTGATCAACTCATCGCATTCGTTGATCTGCTCACTGGCAGGTTTCGCTGCAAAACACATGTCTTCACGCTCCTTCGCTTCATCCAGTTCCCCATCAGTGGCATAGCCTCGCTTTTGTGGCACCCCAGAAGTCACCATTATACACTTTCCTGCAACGTCCTCTTCTTTCACCAACAAAGCCCTGCCATGAGTAGGCTTCCTCACTTCTTCATCTTCTGAATCAGTGGACCAAACTTCAACACCTCCGAACTCATCGTCAACAATATTTCCCTGTACAATAAGAGCATTCATAGTGTTATTAGATCCATCTTTCTTCTTCTTGATTCCTTCCAATCGTCGTGTGAGGTTAGCTTCCTCGTCCTCATCTTCATTCTTTTCTGACATCTTTCTCAGCATACAATCTCTGGCGAAGTGATTTTTGCCTCCACAGTAGTGACAATTAATCCCTGAGTCACCTCCAAGTTTTACTTCCTTCTTTGGTTCTTCGGTCTGAGAAACATTCTTCGGTTCATCCTTTGCTTTCTCGGCACTGTAGCTACCTTGCCAGTTTCGGTTCTTATTTGTTGGGAATCTTCTTTTGATGAACTTCTTGGGATTTGACACCATCAAAGCATACTCTTCACTTATTAGATCATATTCAGAGAGATTCAAATCTTCTTCTTCTTCAGCAGCACTCTTTCCTTTGGAGATTAGGGCCAAGGAACCCATGCTAGAAACCACATTCGTTTCTTTAGTCACGACACTCTCATGTGACTTTAATATTCCCACCAGATTCGCTAGAGAATAATTCTTGAATTGTTCATGAGCCTTCACAGTAGACACCACAGCCATCCATTCGGGTCTAAGGCCATTCATGAATGTCACCTTCTGTTCAATGACTTTCCTTTCAATCCTATGCTTTATCATCCTACTAAGGAGATCATTGAAGCGATCGAAGGTTTGAATAAGCTTCTCTTCTGGCTTCTGCTTGAAGTCACCAAATTCTGAGAGCGACAATGTTTGGATTGAATGCTCAAGATCTTCATCTATAGAATACAATTCCTTCAATCTGTTCCATATTTCTTTTGCCATTGTGCATGAGCTTACTAACTGAAACGTGTCCGATTGTAAAGCAAACCTGATCATTCTTAAAGCTTCAATCTTCCATAGCTCGAGTCTTTGTCGCCTCATCATCATTCTCGCTCAAAAATTAAGTCCAACTTGATTTCTTGTTTATGCTGACACCAAGCTCAATCGCACCACTTCAAGTCCACAAGCAAACCGCAAGCCTCCAAAAGTCCCGCACTCCTTCCATATCTCCAATAACAATTAGTCTTCGAAAAATCCTGCAAATAAGCTCAAAAGACTGGAAAGCACCCGGTAAATGAGAAATATAATAAAAGAGAAAACATGCATGAAGATTAACTAAAATGAGATGGTTTTTAACTAAAAACAAACTATGAAAAAAAGTAATAAAAACGAAACTATCAAATCACCCCAAGCTTAAACCTTACTTGTCCTCAAGTAAGACAAGACTAAAATGAACGTGGATGAACTATCCTAAAAAGAAAAAAAAGAATTGGTGAGTTGAAAAACTCTTAGATCGATTAGATCTTCAACAGGTTAAACAATAAAAGCAAACAAACACAATCAACACGATATAGAATCAAGTAATGCTTAATGATTCCAATGTAGTCACGCCTCAGCAGAGTTCGATTAAGAACTTCCACTGTAGAGGCGAGCTAGGGTTTGCAGTACAATTATCAGAATAATAATTAAAGCGCTACCAATAAAGGATGCATGCATGCACCTTAAATACTAAACCCTAATAAAACAAACACGGTTGGACAGGCCCAAACCGGATAACAAAACTGGGCTAAGGACCGAGCCCAAAGACGCAACACTATTAGACCCAATAAGAATGAACACCTTAGGTAGAAATTCACGACACGCCCTTAGAATAAAAACATATAATCCATTTTTAGAGTAAGAATCGCTTTAAGGGACGAGCCTTTGTTACCTTTCTAGCAAGGGATACATGTTGATCAAGATGCAAAACGAGCATGCATACTTCACTAGTATGGTTTATGTGACATTGTTTCGCGGTCCGATCTAGCCCACTAGCCATAAGAAAGTGTCCCTCGGTTAGAATGTTCCTCACTCCTCACAACTTCAACCCCACGTTAAGAAATAAAACCTAGAAAAAAGATAACTCGGGCCAAAAATGGCAAGAAACGAGCTATGTACAAAAGTTGGCAAACTACAATCATCTAGAAGAGTAAGTGCTTCCACCAAACTATGATCCATGTAGAGCAAAGAGTCGAGCACGCGATGAGTGAAGGCATCATCGTAGTTGCCAACAAAAATGATATCTAACTAGAAGAACATCAAACTAGAAACTAATTACATGAGCTAGAATCAGAAAAACTAAACATTTACAAAAGCAAACAAATGGATACAACTCCGTGGCCCGACCCCTTTTTTTTTTTTTTTTTGGACAACAAAACCCCAAAGACATGTTACAAATACAATAACTTAAGACACAAAGATGAAAGCACTAAAACAATATATAACTACATTCGCATTTTATGATTGCTATAATATCCGACTTTTTAAAACTTTTTTTAACTAGACTTCTAAAGACTAGAACCAACAAACATAAGGTTCAAATTCCACGAAATATCAAAAATTTGACTTCTCCAAACAAATTGGTTACATATGAAATTTCAAGTGCACAAACTAAATACTAGACTTTATTGATTTTTTTTTTGGTAAATTGACGCAAAACTTTTCGAACAACACTTTTGAAACAATTTACTTTTGACTCATAAAACAAAACAAAACTGGAAAAGGGGTAGTTGTCTCTCTTTCTCTCTTTTTTTTTGTTGTTTATATATATATATATATATATATATATATATATATATATTTGATTTATTATTATTTTATTTATTTATTTATTTTTTTTAGGCTCACTTTTTTGGTTTACCACAGGAGTTTTACAAGTATAGTCTGAAAGTAAAAATACAAAACTATATACAACTATAAGCAGAATCTAAGTCTAACCCAAACAAGAGGCCAAACGAGCACAACTATACTAAGGCTAATTCGAGATCAAGTGGGAAAAATGTGTCTAAATCATAAGGTAGTGAGATATGATGTGAATTGTAGCGGTTAGACACTAGAGATCTCAAAATAGCACAATCTAGTTTTTATTCCTTTATTTGGGGTTTGATTGTGGCTTGCAAGGAAAATTCAGGTGAGGGACTGGTCGGCACGGGACTAAGTTGTCCCCCTACTTATGCCACACATGACATGGGTCGATTCATATGCACAACTACTTTCACTCTTTCCCCACGTATATATAAGAGAAGAAGCAACAACTAAAAGTCCCTAAGAACGATTCTTATTTGTTATGTGAGTTTCCAAAAGAATTGTATTTAAGGTGTGTCGTGTCTTTCAAGTAAATATGTTCGGAGATGAGAATAAACAGATAACAAAAATGCATGAATGCTTATGCCCTAGACTAAATGCCATGCAAAAATAAAAGTGAAAAAGAAGAAAATAAAATCTTTTTGGAATTTAAAAAAAAAATTTGAATGAATGCAATTTAAGACCAAAATGCTATGCAACCTAATTAAAATGCATGAGAAATCAAAAAGAAAAGGGAATACCCCACCCCAAGCTTAAGAACAAGCATTGTCCTCAATGCTTAAGGCGAGGTGGAAGTACCTAGACCGGGGGATCGGGAGGAGGATATGGGTATTGGGGGTAGGGGTAAGGGTAAGGTGGAGGTGGATAAGGGTGGGTGGATGGTGGGTACGGATAGGGAGGAGGAAGTGGGGCGTTCTGGAAATGGTTTTAGGATTGGTGCCACCCCCACATATGGTGCATCCGTTGGGACATGATTTGGTTGGAGACGCAAAGAGTCTCGAACCGTTCGGCAAAATTAGGGGGAAGCGGGTAATATCCGGGAGGTTCTTGGGGTTGGGCGTGTTGTGGACCATGGGTGGGCTCATCGTCGGGCTCGTCATCCACATGCATCTCGTCATCATCTGGATCCTGGAGCGCATTCTCATTGACTGACTGAATGATGGTCCTCACGAGTCTCCACTGAGTTCGATCGTGGAAGGTGAAGTTGGTGACTCGAGGGTCGGGAAGAATGAGATATCCGACCCCTTGAGGACAATACCATGTCAAACTGTTCCTGTTCCTTCGGCGGATGTGATGCATGTTTGTGAGAACACGCTCATCCAAAAGAGTTTTATTGTCGACAGGTTGGTATTCGTCTAGGAGCTCGATGTCAAGACCACGGGCTAAAAGGGTGACAAATCCACCAATGCAAATATCACCGGACGCTTTGGTTCTCATGAGTGCGCATTTATGGAAAAAGAACGAAGCAAAGTCCGGGATTGGTGGGTTTTCACGTCGTGTCATGCACCAAAGGAAGAAAAGCTCATTTTTTGTGACCTGACCGGCTTCTTTTCGGGCAAAGACAGTGCACACCAAGATGCGATGGGCAATACGGAGGCACGAGTGAATGATGGAGGCCGCTTTATCTCGACCGGCACATGAAAAGATACCCCCGGTGATTTCCGTCCAAAAGGTCTCACTGTGGAACTCAGCAGGTAGGATGTCGAAAATTGTGGATGTGTTCGAAGAAGGTAAGCCCAAGATGCCGTTTATTGTTGCAAAATCAATATACCTTCGGTCCCCCAGAAGTTGGAATGCGGCTTTTTTCTTTTCGCTATCGAACCCGCAATCGGCAATAAACTCTCTAGTAGGGAGCTCGTAAGTGTGCGCCATGCGATTGAGAAGGTTTTCCCACCCGATGTTACAGAACAATTGGGTGACCCCCTCAAGAGCCCCTAATGAAGTGAGCGTGGGTTTGCACACAAATTTGGTGGAGGCAACTTTTCGAGACAAACTTCGATTGTAATTTTCAGTTGCCTTTGCGTCCCGAAACCTAGGGATGGTTGGGTCCACACTTCGAGCTGCAGCGGGGGCCTTGCCTCGGGCGGCAGCCGAGCGTTTTCTAGATGTGGACATGATCTACCTGCAAGAAGAATAACAACTACACGAATCCAATCCCAACAAATGATGTTTTCAATTCAATTTCCCAATTGACTCCCTATGGACTTCTAAAACAATTCAAAAATCAATGCAAGAAACATTTCCTAGACTCAATAGTTGCAATACCATAAAAATTGTTGTTCTAAAACGTGCATATAAGTTAAGGAAAGAATGTACCCATTATTTGAAATTTAAAAATTTTGTATGCGAAAATTTGGGATTTGAAAATCTTGCAACTCTCCACCCCAAGCTTAAAGCTTTGTTCAATATCCCGTGAGAAGCAATTTACCGCGAAAACTCGAGAAATCCGGCAACGGCTTGAAATTCTGGTGAAATTTTCCGGTGAGCTTTGAGAGATATCTTTGGTGGGGTTTGTAGCCTTGTCCAAGAGGAGCACAATAGTGGTGTCGGAATCGCGAGAGGTGGCCGGAGTTGGCCGTAAAACGGCCGGAAAGTGGCGGTTGAGTGGTGGTGGCGCCCGGAATTGCAGCAACAGATCGGACCGGATTTTCGGTGGGGTTTGTAGAGCTCGAAAAATGGAAGAGAATGGCGGTGGTTTCACGAAATTCCGACCGGTGGTTTGACGGGAAACTGAGTTTTAGTTTGAAGGTGGAGGAGCTCTAATGGAGGTTAAGGGAAAGGAAGAAGAAGAAGTGGGGAGGAAGAAGGGCCGGTGGTGGGTTATTAGGTTTAAGTTGCGGTCAAATCTGGTCAAGACGCGGTCAACGAAAGTCAACATGTCACGCGGACACGTCTACGAGTACACGCGCTCCGCGTGAATTAGCTTGGAATTCTTCTGTTTGCCTTATTTACACGCGGACGATTCGAAGCACCACACACGGTCCATTTTAATAACCCACGCAGACGGGACCACGAGTACACGCGGTCCGCGTGAATTAGACTGGAACCCTTCTGTTTTCTGAAGATGGACGCAGACACTTTAGAGGATACACGCGGACCATTTCTTTATTAACGCGGGCAGGCCCTCGAGTACACGCGGTCCACGTGTATCCTGTTGTAATTTTTCTTAATTTTTGTTCTTTGACCAAAACGAAAACCGGGTCTTAAAATCCAACACTTTTGTACTGCAAGAAGGAAGAAGAAGAAATGCTAAATGCAAAAATGATCTATCTAAGACATTTATTCGGGATTAGAAACGATGAAAATTTTAAGTTTTCCAAAAAGCCCTTCTTTAGCGTCTTTGGCGAGACGTCCTTCCCTTTCGAATTCAGTATACCGGGGCATCCAAGTGGATGACATCTAGGACATTCACGTTGAAACCTTCATAGAAAGGTTTCAAACGATGTCCATTGACCTTAATGATTTGCCCCGTTTCTTCACTTTGGATCTCAACCCCTCTGTGCTCACAAACTTTTAGCATAATAAATGGACCTATCCATCTTGACCTCAACTTTCCGGGAAATAATTTCAATCTCGAGTGGTAAAGCAAAACCCTATGACCCGGCTCAAAACGCTTGCGTGTAATGGACTTGTCATGGAAAAGCTTCGTTTTCTCCTTGTAAATTCTTGAGTTCTCATAGGAGTCATTTCTTAACTCCTCCAACTCTTGAAGTTGAAGCTTCCTATGCATTCCCGCCTCATCGATGTTGAAGTTGCATTGCTTGACCGCCCAAAATGCACGGTGTTCCGATTCCACGGGAAGATGACATGGTTTTCCAAAAACCAACCTAAATGGAGACATTCCTATCGGGGTCTTATACGCGGTCCGATAGGCCCACATGGCATCATCAAGCCTCGAACTCTAATCTTTCCTTGAAGGATTCACCGTTTTCTCAAGAATACTCTTCACCTCACGATTTGAAACTTCCGCTTGACCATTTGTTTGAGGTTGGTAGGCGGTTGAGACACGATGGGTCACGTTGTACTTCCTCAATAAAGCCTCCATCATCTTGTTGCAAAAGTGCGTCCCCCTATCACTAATCAAAGCCCTAGGCACACCAAATCTCACAAAAATATTAGACTTCAAAAACTCGATAATCGTTTTGGCATCATCCGATCGTGTATCTTTGGCTTCAACCCACTTAGAAACATAGACAACCGCGAGCAAGATGTAAACGTTGCCAAACGAAAGGGGAAATGGGCCCATGAAATCAATCCCCCATACGTCAAAAACTTCACAAATAAGGATGGGATTTTGTGGCATTTGGTTCTTTTGTGAAATGTTCCCCGTCCTTTGGCACCGTTCATAACTTTTGCAAAACAAGTAACAATCGCGTGACATGGTTGGCCAAAATAGTCCACACTCAAGGACCTTTCTCAAGGTCCGGCTAGGTCGGAAGTGTCCCCCACAAGCAAATTCATGAAAAAAATTGCAAAATGGATTGATGCTCTTGTTGGGGCACACATCGCCTAATGATTTGATCGGGACAATGTTTCCACAAATAAGGCTCATCCCACACATAATATTTTGCATCACTTTTCAACTTGTCTTTTTGAGCACGCGTGAATGTGTCGGGATACCTTTTTGTGACCAAAAAGTTAACGATATCGGCATACCAAGGAATAGATTGAGTAAGGGAAAAGAGATGCTCATCCGAAAACTCGTCCCTCAACGGGAAAGGTGTTTCATTTGAAGTGATCCAACTTAGGTGGTCGGCAACAAGATTCTCACATCCACTCTTGTCCCGGATTTCCAAATCAAATTCTTGCAATAATAAGATCCACCAGATGAGTCTTGGCTTTGCATCTTTCTTTGTCATCAAGTACTTGAGAGCCGCGTGATCCGAATACACAATAACTTTGGTGCCAAGTAGATATTGCCTAAACTTCTCAAAAGCGAACACTATGGCCAATAACTCCTTCTCCGTGGTGGAGTAGTTGCTTTGAGCATTGTCTAGTGTCCTCGATGCATAGTAGATCACATGGGAGGCTCTTCCATTCTTTTGACCCATAATGGCGCCTCTTGCATAGTTTCTTACATCACACATGATCTCAAAGGGGAGATCCCAATTTGGTGCTTGCATGATGGGGGCGGATGTAGTCAAACACTCTTGAAAGGAGTTTCCATATACCGTAAAATCGTCCATGAAAACTTTAATTATATTTTCAACATATTCCGAAAAGATACTAACCATGCAACATTGGAAAGTGGCCGGGGAGTTACATAATCCGAATGGCATTCTCCGGTATGCAAAAGTGCCAAATGGACATGTAAAGGTTGTCTTTTCTTGGTCTTCCGGTGCCACCGGGATTTGGTGAAAACCGGAGTACCCGTCTAGACAACAATAATGGGATTTCCCGGCCAACCTTTCTAACATTTGGTCAATGAAAGGTAATGGGAAGTGATCTTTTCTTGTGCTTGCATTGAGTTTGCGGTAGTCAATACATACTCTCCACCCGTTTTGTACGCGGGTGGGGACCATCATACCTTTGTTGTTCTCGACCACTGTGATTCCTGTCTTCTTTGGCACGACTTGCACCGGGCTTACCCATTTGCTATCCGAGATTGGATAGATCATTCCCGCATCAAGGAGCTTCAATATCTCTTTCTTGACCACTTCCATCATTGTCGGATTCAACCTTCTTTGCGCGTCTCGGCTCGGCTTGCATTCATCCTCCATCAAAATTTTGTGCATGCAAGTGGAGGGGCTCAATCCCTTGATATTCACGATTATCCAACCCATTGCTTCTTTATGTTCTTTCAACACTTTGAGGAGTTTCTCTTCTTCACATTCGGTTAAGTGAGTTGAAATGATGACCGGAAGAGTCTCGTTGTTTCCCAAGTATGCATACTTCAAATGTTGAGGAAGGAGCTTTAATTCCAATTCCAGGGGTTGAACGAGGGAGAGTGGCAATCTTGCATGAGTTTGAGGTAATTCAATTTGTTTCACACTAAATTGAGTGGTTTTCTTGATCTCTAAGTTGTTGAACAATCTTTCAACTTCCGGATCTAATGAGTAGAGCTTTAACTTCTTGGCCAATTTACCACAATCAAATACTTTGCCCAAAATCATCTCCAACATGTCACCATTAGACAACTCGAACAATTCTTGGGTCAATGGTTCAACAACATCAACAAAGCACAAGGATGAAACATCACTAGGATATCTCATAGCATCGTAGATGTTAAAACTTATTGTTTCCCCATCAAACTCCATCATTAATCTTCCCGCATATACATCAATCTTTGTTCTAGCCATCTTCAAGAATGGTCTCCCAAGTAAAATTATACCCGACTTTGAGGACACTTGTTCATCTAGATCAATCACATAGAAATACGTCGGGAAGAGTAATTGGTTCACTTGCACCAGGACATCTTCCAAAACACCTCTAGGAAAGACACTTGATTTATCCGCAAGAGAGATTATGACACCGGTTTCACTTAGAGGACCAACATTCAATGATTCATACACCGAATAGAGCATGACATTAATAGAAGCGAGAAGGTCAAGCATGTCACTACTAAAAGTGACATCTCCTATCTTGCAAGGAACCGTAAACATTCCCCGATCTTTGCACTTAGGTGGAAGCTTCCTTTGTAAAACTGCGGATGCATTTTCTTTCATTGAGATTTTCTCATTTCCCTTCAACTTTCTCTTGTTGGTGCAAAGCTCCTTCAAGAATTTTGCATATCTAGGAATTTGTTTGATTGCATCAAGTAAAGGAATGTTTACTTCCACCTTTCGGAAGGTGTCCAAAATCTCTTTCTCCTCCATGTTCTTCTTTGAAGTTGCAAGTCGAGAGGGGAACGGCGGTTGAGTGGCTATTGGAGTTACTAGAGGGGTAGTCTTCCTTGGGACTCCGGCTTGTGCATCGTCCTTGATTATAGATTCTTCAATGGGAATAACTTCTATTTCTTCCTCTTCATCCCTTGGCTTCTTCTTTAAACTACTCTATCCGGTTTGTTTGCCACTTCTCAAGGTCACCACATTGACATTTGGGTTCTTTTCGGTTTGAGAAGGGAGTTTACCACGGGACTCCAACTTGCTTATGGATGTAACTATATCTCCCATTTGTGCTTCAAGGTTGGAGATACTAGTCCTTGTCTCTTTTTGGAATTGTTGGGTACTAGTGGCTAGGGATTTGACAATGTCTTCGAGAGACATTCTGGAGCTACTTGGTTGGGATTGAGGGGGTTGTTGATGATGATGTGTAGGGTGTGGTTTGGGTTGATAATGTGGTTGCGGGTGTTGGTAATGAGGTTGTGGTGGTGGATAGGATGGTCTAACCAATGCATTTTGAGGCAATGGTCTTGGGTTGTAGCTCATGTTGGGATTTGGCTTCCAACTCTAATTATATGCATTTTGATAACCGGATGGCTTGTTGTGGTAGTTTTGAAACTCTCTCGTGGCATTTACATGTTCCGCATCTTCTTGAAGAATGGGACACATATCCGTAGGATGTCCCATTGTTGCACATATTCCATAGACCATCACTTGGGGAGTTTGTCCCATGGCTAGATTTTGGACAACGGAGGTTAGATCTTTGATTTGAGACTTGAGATTTGATGCCCCCACTTCATTGACATTTTGTTGAGTTTCTCTCTTCATATCTTGGCGAGGGCCAAAATGTTGAGAATTTGCGGCTATGGTGTTGAAGCGTTGTCTTGTTTGTTGTGGAGTTTTGCTAAAGACATCTCCACCACTTGAGGCACCAACTAGTCTTCTCTCCATTGGAAACAATCCCTCATAGAAGTGTTGAATGAGGAGTTGTTCCGGAATTTGGTGTTGTAGGAAACTATAGCACAAATTGTTGAACCTCTCCCAATAATCATGAAAAGTCTCATTTTGACCTTGGCGGATTCCACAAATCTCATTTCTAAGACTCGAGACTCTTGAAGCAGGATAGAACTTGTCAAGAAAAGCTCTTGCCATGTCGGTCAATGAGTTTATTGACCCCGATGGAAGATAGAATAACCAATCCTTTACCCTATCAGCCAATGAAAAGAGGAATGCCCTTAGCTTGATTTGGTCATCGGTTGACCCTTGTGGCTTCATGCTAGTGCAAATAATGTGGAACATCTTCAAGTGTTTATGAGGGTCTTCATTCTCCAATCCATGAAAAGTTTGAAGGTGATGGACTAAACTTGACTTCAATTCCGAACCTCCTTCCAAAACCGGGTAATTGATACCGGTTGGAGTTTGTGTAACATCGGTTTCCATCATTTGCCTCAAAGTTCTTTCGGGAGCTTATCCTTCGTCCGCCATTTCGATTGGTTCAATAATGGGTGGATTTTGTTGTAGAGGTGGTGTTTCGGGAATTTCTTGGCGAGGGTCGGGACTTGAATCGGGTTCCGTGTCACTTGATGAAACGGGTTCAACCTCCGGATCCCCGTGAGGATTAGAAGTTTGACCACATTCTATTCTCTTTTCCTTCTCCAAACGTCTTGCTTCTTTTTCAATTTTCGGATTATAAATCAAAGCACCTGTACGTTGAGATCTGGGCATAGAGAAACAAATTGATTAAAAATAAACCAATCCCCGACAACGGCGCCAAAATTTGGTGGTTGTCGAGGACAACAAAATTAAATCACCCTAAATCTTTCACACTAAAATAGTGTATAGTGGTAAAGGGATCGTATCCACGGAGATTGGTTCAATTTAAATCTCTATGCAAATCACTTGTTCAAGTACTTTTAAAATAAAAGTAAAAGTAAAAAAAAGGGGGGGTTTAATTCTTTTTGATTGTTTGACAAAATTAAAACTAGCTAAATAGCAAATATGACAACTAAACAAGTAAAAGTTTTGATTGAATTCAATGAAGTAAAATTGGTTGATTTGGGATATACCACATGGATGACATGGTTGACTTATCATTAGACTAAATATAATAACACTTGTGAATTGGTTTAATTTGGCTATAGCAATTCATAAGCACAAATTACCTCAACTCTTCTTAGATATTAAAATGGTTAGAGAAGCTCTAACACATTTCCTTAATTGAAGTCACAAAATCAATGAAGCATATAATCTTGTGAAAATCAATTAGCTTTGAGTTCTAAGAGTCACCAAATCCATAAGATAATCAAATGCTTACATTATCATTATGGAGGAAACATTCCCATGGTTTAAATGAAATGAAAACAAACATATAAACCATTTGTTGCTTACCAACCTCAAAGTCCATTACTTAACCATGAAATTGATCAACAAAAGTATATGTTCACTCATCCAAGCTCATGATCAAAGATAAATAAACATAACAAGAAGTTTAACTAGAAAACATCTCCATAAACTGCAAACACAAGGTCATAGTAGTCTTCAAAACAACCAATCATCCATGGGATTAAACCCTAATCAACTAAGTAAAAATCTAGCCAAATGTGGCCGAAATAAGAGAAATACAAGAAAGTTTAGTGATACCAATCATTGTTCTAGTTGCAAGATGGAAAGAAAATAACACCAATCTTCAATTCTTCAACTTCTTCTCCAAGTTTCTTGAGAGCAAAAATGAGAGGTTTTCTTCCAGAAGTCATCATGAAAAATGCCCCAAAACTCCAGCAAATAAGGCTCATTTCCGGATTCAAAAAGTTGCACAAAAGCTACCCACCAACTTTCCACAAATAGAGTCAACAAGTCAAAACTCGGGATCACTTCAGCACAATTCACGCGGACCGCGTATGGGTCCACGCGGACCGCGTGGGTCTCGCTGATTGTGGGACTTGGGCCATTTAAAATACAATTTATCCCAATATTCTCATTCACACTTCAGCCCACATGCATAACTCTTGAGAGCCCAATTGTGTCATTCCAAAGCCTCCAATTATTGGTCCAATGCTCCTTCAATCTTCCATAGCTCGAGTCTGTGTCACCTCATCATCATTCTCGCTCAAAAATTAAGTACAACTTGATTTCTTGTTTATGCTGACACCAAGCTCAATCGCACCACTTGAAGTCCACAAGAAAACTGCAAGCCTCTAAAGTCCCGCACTCCTTCCATATCTCCAATAACAATTAGTCTTCGAAAAATCCTGCAAATAAGCTCAAAAGACTGGAAAGCACCCGGTAAAGGAGAAAAATAATAAAAGAGAAAATATGCATGAAGATTAACTAAAATGAGATGGTTTTTAACTAAAAACAAACTATGAAAAGTAGTAATAAAAACGAAACTATCAGTGTATAAGTAGTGTATATAACAACTAATCATGTAAGGTAAACAACCTTAGGTGCTAAGAAACACTTGGAATGAAGTGTTACAATCATATGTGATTGTTGAAAAGGTGTTCACGACCACACTATAGGTGTTTACGGCCACACACACATGAGTGTTTACAGCCTAAGCCTTGATTCTATGAAGGGTTTACGGCCAAGACTGGTTCTCATGAAGGGTTTACGGCCACATCAAGAACTTATGAAGGGTTCACGGCCATGGATGAAGGGTTCACGGCCGTGAACTGTTGAAGTTTATGTATTTGGGTGTTTGTTTCATGGTTGGATTCAAGTGTTCCTAATGTATAATAAGATGATTGAAGAGATACTCACGTGTTGGAGGTCTTTAAGGAGTTTACGGCCCATGAACAAGTGTCTGTTCTTGGTGTAAAGGATGGTGATTTGAAGATCTAAACCAAAAGTGGTGAATTCATGGATGAAATCAAAGAGTTTTCTTGTGAATAAGAAGGATATCAATTAAATATGGAAGAATCACTTACGATTTTGAAGAGAAAGGAGAGTGTTCTTGATGATACTTGAGATAGTTTCTGAGAGTTCTTGACTTGAATATGAGAGAAATGAAGAAAAATGAAGGAATACCATATATATGGTGAGGGGTTCACGGCTAACATGGGTTCACGGCCGTGAACCCTAGTTTGCGGCCGTGAACTCCTTGTGAAGGTGATTTCGGCTCAATTGCAACTCAATGCTCTCAAGTTAATACTTGCTAACACACAATCCTTGAGTGTACTAGGCTTATAACTCTCAAACAGACCCTTAACAAAGCTAAAAGTTAACAGAAACATGTCTGACTTTTGATTGAATTGATTGGATTTACAAGATAGAAAATAACGGGATGTTATAGTGCGAGTGTGCATGAACCCAATATGAGTAACATGGTCAAAACATTGATGGTACTATGCATGGGAGCCTACTTCAGACCCTATAAAGATTTCTAAAGAAGACAAACATGATTGGGAAAGTGCACGTCATGAAAACCCTGGGGCAGATGCATATAGATTGTCTCCTAGAGGTTGCCATGAAGAAAATCATTCTTCATGTCTAATAGATGAATATGCTAATGATGAGAGACCGCTAAGATGAGAACCCTGCGAATGGTAGCTAGTTGAGCAACTGGACTAAATATTTTATCATAGTATATGCTCGTCTGTTGACTTCAACCATTGGCAACAATGCGAGGTTTGTATTTAGATATGAAGTCGTCTGAACTAATCTTTTGTTTGAATAAACACATAGACCTGAACGTGTTAACCTCTACCAGTTGAGGAACCAACTTCAAAGTGCCATCATGATATTCTTTGTTTATAGATTTATGCCGGTTTGGATCTCAGATTGCCTGTAATTATGACTTAGGGATGTGAGAGTGAGAAGAAGTGTGACGATTGAGGCATTGAATGGGTTTGTGAATGCCAATATGAGTTGGAGGTAGGGATTCAGTAGAGGTTGACAAGCTAAGGAGGGAGAGGTGGTTTCAGTATTGATGGATCGAGAGTTTGAGGATTATGAGGTAGGATTATTGGGCCGAGAGGAGGAGGGGTGTGGTAGGAGGGTTAGACCAAGAGTTGGTGGAGGAGAAGTTCGAGTGATGAGTAGAAAGAGATGGTACAAGATATTGATGAATGATGGGTGAGTGATCAAGGTTCTCGTGAAGGAAGTCATAGGTAGGCGATTCGTAGGGGGTGACGGACCCATAAGGAATTGTGGTCTCATGAAAACAACATGGCAAGAAATTATAATTTTACAAGTGGATAGTGTTGGATTAGGTGTCTAAGCCAATAACTAAATTGGTCTATATTTGAATGAAAAACAAAGTCATTTTGGATTGCCCTCAAAACTACTAATCGTCAGAATGTCTTTTTCGAGAGAGAGGATGATTTATTGGTTTACTATAAGATTAATAAATAGTAATAAATAATTTCTTAATATATTACGAGATTAATATATTAATTATAAATAGTATTATTTAATTAGTAATTAATCATGAATTAATTATAATTAATTTTGGGATTAATTGGGTTAATTAAAAGTATAACGACTAAAGTGATAGTATTTAAAACTTGAGCGAAGAAAAGCTTCCAGAACCCCCTAGAAGGGACTGTTTGGGTGGAGCTCCTTAAGGCTTATAGAATGCCTTGGGCAGTAAGGAAAGGGTAAAAGGAAACTGCATTTATTTGAGATATTAATTTAATATTCAAATTAGGATTGCCTTAGGATACCTCAATCACCTATAAATACCCTTGAGTGTCTTAGAATTTTTGGCCACTTCTCTAAGAGCCTTAGAGCCGAAAATTTCCTTCCTCCCTCCTTTCTCCTCTTTACTCTTCTAATGCTAGGGTTTGGTTACAAACCATTAGAGGCACGAGATTTCTGGTGCTTGCTTTCTGAAGCTTGTTCAAGAAGGAATTGTTTATTATTTACTACAATAATCAAAAGGTATGTAAACCCTAAAACCATTTATGAATTTCGAAAATAGTAGGGTATTCCTAAGGTTCTTGATGTTCATTGTTTGTTGCAATCAATAGAGAAAACTTAGATCCAATAGGTTACATGCGAACTTAGGGTTAAGTTTTTGCGCCACATATTTGTTTTGTAACCTATAAAACCTATCAGTGGTATCAGTGCCGTAATTTTCAATTGGTCTTGCACATTGTTAAATAGATCAAAAAAAATTATGGTTTATAGAAGTTAAACCCTAAGGGTGGAATTTTCGAAATTGTTAGGGTTCTTGAAACCCTAGCCTCTACCCTTAGAATTTTTGAAATTTGCTAGGGTTCTTAAAACCCTAGCCTCCTTAACCTTTTTCGAAAATTAAGGAGTTTTTTTATCATTTATCTTATTTCCTTAATTGTTATTTTAAAAGGCTTAAAATTTGAATAATTAAACCTGATAAACCCAAGCCCTATTTTCGAAAATTAGGGGGTTTTGGATTAGTATTAAATTTGAATTATTTTATTAATTGGTTAATTGTAAATAATTATTTAATCCATAATGATTTAATTAATTTAATTAATTGTTTAATTAAAAGATAAAGATAAATCATAACTGGTTTAATATTAATTAATTATAAGATTTAATTTAAATAATTAGTATTTAAACCTTATATTTTGAAAAGTTTTAAAATATACCTTATATATATATATATATATATATATATATATATATATATATATATATATATATATATATATATATATATATATATATATATAATTAGGAGTTAATTATTATATGTATATGACAAGTTAGTCAAATCGCTAGTACGCCTCATTCACGAAACACTGCTATAAAGAGGGTATAAGGAAGCGGCCTATAAAATGGTCGTTGAATGGGTGTCTACTCTCACCCACCGCTCTCCTGTGTGGTGGATGGTCGTTATCCGAACATGTTTGATAGGACATAATCTCATTAAAAAGATTAAAACAACCAAAGAAGAGAAAGCATAACAACCTTTGAAGACCTTGATCCTCATGGGAGGTTGGAATTTGATTAAGATGACATGAAACTCTAAAACAAGAGCTCTTTAGAAGTATCCACCAAAGCTAGAGTAGAACCATCAACACATGCTAGTGAACACTTGTAATTTGTTGTTCATAAGCCTTTGAAATATATACAAAATATATGTTCAAAGGTGAACTAACAAAGGGACATTCTTTAAGCATAAAATGTAAGAAAGGGGAACGAAGAATAAGGTTTGCAAGTTCAAAATATGGCATCCCCATAAGATCATTATGCTCTCGTATTTTCTTCATAAAAAGGAGAAGTAGGATGCTTGAAAGAACTAGTACCATTTACTTGCAAGTCCACTCTTTTATCATCCATCTAATGTAGATATGAGATGTTGACATAAAGCAAAAACATGGAGCATGTTTCTAACAAATATGGGATGTAGAATAAAGAAAGAAAAAGAAGTCTTGCGTCTTTAGAGAGCCATCTACGAGATTTGAGTCTAGGGGACAAAAAAGTGATGTTCTCCTTTCTTTTTTCATAACTAGTTAAATGCATACATATATAAATCCAGTTATATAAAAGGCTATCATTTATATAATTGATTTCTAACATATATGTATAAAAGATATAACTAGTTATATATAAAATTACATCTTTTATAAAAAAAGACTATCTGTTATATATATATATATATATATATATATATATATATATATATATATATATATATATATATATATATATATATATATATATATATATATATATATATATATATATATAAACTATAGTTGGTTTATTAAGATAAATATAACTTATAAATAATCATACGTTATGATATATTTCATAAGTTGTTATTTCTCCAATAAATATTATTTCTATAAATAATAAATTCCTAATTAGTAAAATATTATTTCCATGAAATAATAATTTTCTAGTTAAATAAATAATCAATTGATGGTAACTTGCTATAAGGTGTGGCCCTATATGATCATATCTTATTGGAAATATCATTCTATAATGACTCTTGGGCATACTAGATCTTTCGATGTCTACTCCAGGAGATCCTACTTCTACTCAATCTTCCACCACCAACAACTTAACTCTACTATCAATCCTCTCTAAAGAGAAACTAGCTGGTCCAAATTACATGGATTGGATGCGAAGTCTCAAGATGAATCTTCAATACGAGGGAAAAACATGTCCTTGATAAAACTCTTGTCTAAATCGATGAGTCAACTACTACTCCAGAAGAGATTGACGCCTACAAGAAACACTATGATGACGCAACAAAGGTCGCTTGCATCATGGCTGCAACCATGTTACCTTGTTACCTGAGTTGCAAAAGTTCTATGAGGACTATTGTTCGTACGAGATGGGCTTGGTTCTTGCGGAAAAGTTCCATAAGAGAGCGCGTCAAGAAAAGTATGAGGTCGTGAAAGCGTTAATCACTTACAAGTTAAAGGAGGGAGAGTCTGTATGTAATCATGTGTAGAGAATGTAGAGATACATGGAGCGTCTTGAAAGTCTCAATGTGAACTTTGACGAGGAGTTAGCCATTGACATAGTCCTTGCCTCCTTGCCATCTTGTTATGATCGGTTCATCATGACTTATCCTTTGAACAACACAGAGACCATATTGGTCCAACTCGATAACTTGTTACGGATAGCTGAATCAGGGAGGAAAAGAATCAAGTCCCTTTTGCTACAAGTGTTCCCGTCATTGCCATTGGGCAAAACAGAGGAAAGAAGAGGAAGGCTAAACCTCAATCGAACTGGAAAGGCAAGGCCCAAGCTGGATCATCTACCATTCGGTCAAAGACAAAACCCAGTTCAGACATTCCTGCTGTTAGTGACCCCAAAGAGGCCACTTGCTACTACTGTACCGAAAAGGTCCATTAGAAAAGAAGTTGCCTTAAATACTTGCAAGAAATCAAGGATGCAATTATGTACATTATTCAAATCAATAACTCACAACTTACTCATTTTTTGGTCCTTGATACAGGATGTGGATTTCACATTTGTTCTGATTTGCTGGGGCTAAGAGAAAGTGAAAAAGTGGAGCATGGAAGAATAAATTTGATCATGGGAAATAGGGGATCTTCTCCTGTTACCAAGATTGGAACTTATAGTCTTATGCATAGTAGTGATGTTAGGATAGATTTGATTAATTTTTGCTATTCATCCGAAATGACACGAAACATTGTTTCTTTTCATGCATTGTTTAGAAAAGGACTTCGATATTCTTTTAATGATATGGATGGTTGGATTTTAGCTTATAAAAATGCTTTTTTTATGTTGGAAGCTTTAGCTTGTAATGGTGTATATGAAATTGTGATTTGTGTTGATAGCTTAGAAAATAGTGTATAAAATATTGATTCGTCTAACGATGTAGACAAAGCATGTTTGTGGCACTGTCGTCTTGGACACATTAACAAGAAAGGCATCTCCCAAAACCAAAATGATGGAGTGTTGGAGTCATTTGACTTAAGGTCGGATAACGAATGCGAGTCTTGTCTTTTGGGGAAGATGAAAAAATCACCTTTCATAGGATCTTGTGAGAGAGGTGAAGGTTTGTTGGATATGATACACAGATGTGTATGGACCCTTCTAATCAACCACAAGGGATGACAATCGAGTCTACGTGACATGTACGGATGATTATAGGAAAAATGGATATATCTACTTAAATAAACATAAATCAGAAACCTTTGAAAGTTCTAAGAGTTTAAACACGGGGTTGAGAATCCATCTGATAGAGGTGGAGAGTGTCTTATTATTAAGTTCCACGACTATCTCAAGGAATGTAGAATAGTTTCACAATTGACTCCTCTTAGGAAACAACAACCTAATGGTGTGGATGAGAGGAGAAATCGAACCTTGTTAGACATGGTTCGTTCCTTGATGAATTGAGCTTCATTTCCTATTTATTTATGGGGGTATGCCTTAGAAAACTATCCATATTCTTAATCTTGTCCCAACTAAGAAGTTTTCCAAAACACCTCACAAGATGTGGACAGGGAAAGTTCCCTCGCTAAGCCACATCAAGCTTTGGGACTGTGAAGCTTTCGTTAGACAAGAGACTCACGATAAGCTAGAAACTAGAAGTGTGAGGTATATTTTCATTGGTTACCTACATGTAACGCCCGCAGATTCGGGCTAGTCAATTTAAAGATAATAAGCGTCAAAAATGATTTTTTGATGGAAGATTATTTAGAAGGAGTAATCTTAACCAAGTGGTAGTATATGTTACAAGGGTTTCGTACATATAAAGAACGTCGAGATCCGAGTTATAACGAAGAAGTTATGACCCGTCGAAGTTTTACGGCAAAACCGACACGACACCGGGAGACGTAAATAGTGAATTTATGATAAAGACATTATAGCATTATTAATCTAAACGAAAGTCATAGAATACGTTAAACTGAGAACATACAAAAAAAGAACGCCTAAAACTGACTTCATATGAGGAAGTTATGAATTTTCTAAGATTTGGCATAGCAGTGCACAACCTGAAACTCGAATTTTAGTTCGAGCGGTTTTTGGCCTACACGAACTAAATGAGAGTTGAAGATCTCATTAATAGGAACTCAATGATAAAAAGACAGACAAAAACGGAGTCTGTATGAAGGAGTTACAGATTCTTCGCAGTCATTTAACTGTCTAATCTCCTCCTACTATTAAGTTTAATATCGGTCGAGAATTAGCTGATGGAGTCAAAATGAAAGTTGTAGATATTGTTTTTACCTACGCGTGGATTTAAAGAACGTCAAAAACTGAGCTGGTATGCAAGAGTTATGACTTTTCTAAGTTGGGAGGCTGCTGTGCGAAATCGGGTGACGTGGCAAAATCCTGGTCGTTGCTTCCTCCCCAAGGCTAGCCACCAGATGGTGACACCTGGACTGGAACTCGACGAGTTGGAGGCCAACTCGACGAGTTTTGGTGATTTCCAGCCTATAAATAGAGTGTCGGGGCACCCTTATTTCTCACACCTTCCAACTTCTCTTTCTCTCTCTAGAACCTCTCTCTAGCTCCCCTTAAGCCCCCTAAAGTCTAGGTAAACCCCCTAGCACCCGAAGGAAGCCCCGAGGCTCCCGAAGCCCCGAGAAAAGAGTCTTTCGGCTCAGAAACGCTGCTCCAAGCGGAGCCCGGTTTTGAGAAAAACCCGTTGTAACTAAGCTACGCCTACCCTATCTTTAGTATAACTTATGTTTCAATATAGTAATGTTATTAGGACCTTATAATAATTATTTGGGCTATTATTATGAGTTATATAAGTGTCGTTATAATATCTTTTTAACCATTCGCGGTACGGGGAATCTGGTTTGGAGGGCCGCTTGGGTTGCTGGATTCAGAAGTGATATATGCCAAAATGATCCTGCCCTCCGGTGTTCCATGTCTGGCCCCTGTTTGTACATAGTGGGTGAAGAGTATTGTTTAACGCTTATATAATAGTAATAATAGCTAGACTATTAATTAGTCTCATTGAATATTAGACTAAACTCTAGTGGTAATGATACTAGGTTTTGTCGAAGGAAATTGTTTTAAGAGTAACGAAGTGATGTCCGAGTGCCAAGTCACCACCTTATCAGGTGAGTGCATAGTTACTTTCATCTTACACGTAGATATGAAGTATTTTATATAAATTACGTGCTATGTGTGCATATTATTTGAATACTTGCTTTCTATGCTGGATGAACGATTTTATACATGTTTTAAATAATTTAAACTGTATATGTATTTTATATCTACAAATATGTTAGGTAAAACATGGGTAGAGGAATGATGAGAGATGAAAGATGATATGAGTGAACATTGGTAGCTATAGACTTAGTGTCTAACAAATAACATCGGCAGCTATGGACTTAGTGCCACAAGTAACCCAGTTAGACTCCCGGTTTCCGACTCTCCGTCAGGGAGTAATGGAGACTGTAGGCAAAGCCCGATATACGACAATGTAAATCCGACCCCCACAAGTAACAAGAACACCATTCCAAAGCCATATGAAACCCACAAGTAGGACCAGTAAACTATGCGAACCATCTATACTCCTTAAAGGAAGAAGTGGTCATCTGGAGACAACAACTCATTGTAATCGAGGCTAGGGCAGCCTTAGTAGAGCAGAGAACGGAAAAGGCCACTCATAACATAAGTGAATTGTCCAAACAATTTGTACGCCATTTTGGCATAGGAGGATCACTACACTGCTCGCCTAAAGTTTATAATGTCTTTAATCGCAACCAGTAGTTGTAAACCAATAGGAATACGCCCTCCAAGAACCCATGTAATCAAATCCGCTAACTATATTGCTAACTATGTTCTATTTTGATAGACTTAACGTCATACAATATGTGTTTCTATTCTTTACCATAACTACATCATGGGGATGTAGGTCGACGCATTGAGCATAATACACCAACACGTTAAGATTATATGAGTAAACTCTATTAGAATTAACCACGATTACTTACAAGCTCACTTCTCGCGTGGAACAGAATCATATCTTCTCATGGAGATAACCAGCACCCCGACGATACACTGGTTCTACAAATAGATTCCGCCACTTTCCAAGCCACTGTAACAGCTTCCGTGGCAGCTGTCATGGCACACTTCAATGCCAACAACACAAATGAAAATGGAATCAGTGTTGGCAATTTCAACCGTAATAACAACCACGGAAACCAACGAAGGACAACTCACCAAGACACTCTAAAACCTAAACCTATGAGCAAGAAACGAAAGTTCGGGAATGAAGAATGAGGCAGTTCGACTCAGAGGCTTATCAAAAGGCAACAAGTGGGAGCGGTCCCTACCCCTACTAACCCTACTCCTTCCACACCGAGAAAACCATATCTTGGAAACTTTCCACACTGCAACAAGTGCAATTACCATCATCTCGGAGTCTGCAGAGAATTATATTGCAATAGGTGCAACAAGAAGGGACACCTCGCCCGTTACTGTAGGACCCCGGTCCAATGCATCACTCCAACTCCTGAGGCTGGAATAAGTCCAATATGTCACAAATGCAGTGCAGCAGGACATTTCAAGAGGGATTGTCCAACAGAGAAGTATGACGGAGAGCTAGGGGAATCTGACAATTAATACATGATGAAGCAACAAGAATCCCTACCGAGAAATTTTGGTACGTTTCAAACAACAAGATTTATGCATCAAATTTTCACAAAACGTGTTGTCAATTAAAACATAATCAAAAATTATTTCCCTATCCGAACAAATTACGACAATCACAGAGAAAGTAGAAATCCTTACGGGTGAACCAGGATGGTTCCGTGTAAAAGTTAGGGTCATATATAATTAAGATTCTACGAACTAAGAGTGTGTGATTCCGCCTTATTTTCTGTCCGTAGTCCGATTTTGGGAATTAGGATAGAACCACGCTGTGGATTATCTTTTAAATCCTAATTATGTACGGTTAGGTCACATCCATCGGTAATAGAAAAACCTAGCAGAATTCAGATCACAAATTCCATCGCTTTATATCAGAGCTCTCGTATTACTAGAACACCCAACAAGCAGGAACAAAATAGACGCAATAGTGACAACAAAAAACGAAACTGGTAGTGATAAGAACATGAACGTAGAACACCCTATCATTCCTAACAACCATTCCTTCCTGATCGATGTAACATCTGTCATAATAAGGAGCCCAACGTCATCAATTGGTACGGATTAGCTTGATTCTCACCTTACAAACTTCGAACACTGAAGAGAGACTTCCGTCTTACCCAACCGAATAACGAAACCCTTCCAACCTATAACGACAAATCCCTAGCATCCAGACGCATAAGCCCTTATGTAAGAGATACCACGCTCCTTCCTAGCCCCAATAAAGATTAAGAGCAAGAAACAAAAGACATCAAGGGAATCTAGAAGGCTTACAACCTCCCCCAGATATTCCCTTAATCCTGTTGGAAACCTCAACCATGTGCTAAGCCGAGTTGGAATCGACTCGAATCTTGGAACCATCCCAATAACCAAACCCTCGATACCACTTAGCATCAACACAAGAACAAATATTGTCCGATCAATGGTTAGATCTAATAAGAAAGGAAATTATCAGACCAAGCCCCTGACTTCAGTGGACACCCGCCTGACTTAAGAGAAGGGAAAACAGATTGCCCATAAGGTCGCTAACTACTAAAAGTGAAGCGAACCCATCGTCAAAGATTAACGCCCCTATTCTGAATCAACGACCCGCTTAACCAACTCTAAGAATTCGACCAATGATCGACATTCCTTTAGTTCAGAAAATCCCGAGGTAGTCTAGGGTTTATAAGGCCAGCTGCACCTCGCACAACCTCAACCTTGATAACAATGGTACTGATCCTTAAGGTCCAGAAACTCTACTTCTAGGACACCAGGAGCACGATCCCTAGAAGGTCATTCAAAATCCTTGCCAGGATAGGTCCGGTAACCTACGGCCTTAGGTTACCATAAGAAATCAGTTCCGTACATTTCACATTCCACGTATTCATCACTCATAAGTGTCAGGCCGCCGAAACTCTAGCAATCCCACTCGACGAGATCAGGGTAAACGAGAATCCACACCCAAAGAGGGGCATGTGGAAATCATAGACTGGGAAATCAAAAGAACAAGATCAAATACTAATAGCGAAGATCCACTAGAACGCCAAGCAAGGATCTCAGAATGAGAAGATCAAAAGGAACAAAAGTCACACAAATTTTCCTCAACCCTAGATATTCCTCAGAGAATTTGAATTTCGGGACTAAATTCCCTCTAACGGGGGGATGATATGACAACCCGAAATATTTGGATCAAGCAATGTCTAAATTGTAACTCTATTACAAGGAAAACCTTGGAAGACACATATAAGGTAACCTCTTGAAAGTAAACAAGTTTATCAAGGAAAACTGGGCAAATGAATTAGAATAAGAATCTTGAATCAAAAGATTGCCTAGTAGTATTAAACTTAGTCTCCCCACCACCCTAGAACATGGAAGGCAATAAGAATAATGACTTAAGTCAACCTATATGGTTATAAGTATGGGCAATAAGTTTTGTGGAACCATGATTGAATGCACCCTTGGCTAGTTAACAAGAAAACACCCATTAGACACCGTGTATGGAAGTTTTAGCACAATATCCCACTAAGGCCACCACCTTTGAGTGCATACTAGCTAAAAACATGAACACACCCTTGGAAAATCACCCAAAACCGTGAACACCTTCCCTTGGGCCATCCTTGGCCGTAAATCCTCTTTATTGGACCTTACTTGACCATAAACTCCCTTATGGACCCTACTAGACCATAAACACCTTTATTAGACCAAGTTAGACCATAAACACATTCCTAGGCAACTATTTGGGCGTAAACACTCTAAAATATCAAGGCTAGGCCGTGAACACACCCCTAGGTAATGTCTTGGGCGTAAACTACATAAGGATTCCAAATTTTGACCATGAACACTTCCCTAGGAAGCATCTAAGGCGTAACACACCATAAAGACTCCAAATTTTGAACATGAACACCTCCCTAGGAGGAATCTTGGCCGTGAACATTAGTTTAAGGTCCATTTAGACCATAAACCCCTCTCAACTCAAATGTGTTTACGGTGCTTATTAGCTGTAAGTGACTAATTCCCAATGCGAATCTCAGTAGCTCATGAATTAACTTCTGGAAATCAATATTACCCAGCAGTATTCCAAGTAAACATCCCATCAATTTCCATATTCCATATGAAAGGGGCGTAAACCCCATTCTACACTTCACAAACTCACTTTCATATTCTGAGAAACCTCGGTAAACCCTCTCAGACATTCAACCAAGTTCCAGAAGCCATTTCTTCACATTCTCTTCTAAGATTTGGTAAGTGAACTATGCCTAGCTAAATGACTCATACAATTAGTTATTTTAATCTTCTACTCACATATAAATTTATGTGTTCATAACCTTATGCTAGCAAATCCTCAAGAAGTTCATCCAACACACCAAGTGTTCTAGGCTCCAATTTCTCACCTCATCTCTTCAACTACACTTTCTCCTACCCAAGGTGAGCTTCACACCCCTATCTTTTGAGTTTTCATTGTTTTTGGGGGAGGATACAAGTCAAGGGTCTTGTGAAATCATTGTATATTTGCTTGTCTATAATTGTATGTTGTGATGTATGTGTTAAGATCATGACACTCCCTATAGAATTCCAAAATTCAAGTTTTTGGTTAAGTCTCAAGAACTTGAGCTATATTTCACTAATTATTATTGATTAGAAGTAAAAACTAGTATCTATATGATTTATCACTCATAAAACCTTATATCAAAAATCAAAAGGATTGCTCAAGGAAATTGTTTAAACAAAAGGTTGGAACTAATATTTTGAAGATATTAAGTTATAAAAATATTGATATCTTGGGCTATTTTCGGCCATATAAATAGATATAAATCATTTTTGGAACATAGAATAAATTTGAGGAATTATTGAACATCTCAATTTCTAAAGGACCAAAAATGGAAATTTTTGGATAAACAAGGGCCTTTTTGAATATTTTCATAAATATAAGTCTAAAATGAACATTTTAGAAGAAATGGGCCATTTTCAACAATGCACCTAGTTTTGAACCACTTATGACACCTTTTGACAAATATTGGTCTTATTTGCTAATTTATAAAAAGAAGGGCCATTTTTGCCAATACCGATGATATTGGGTTAATTTTTATAATTATGATTCAAAGTGGATTATTTTCAATAAACGAAAACGATAGATCTAGTCACCGAGTACAACTATTGTTATTTATTTAATAAATAATGGATTTCAACGATTTGTTCAAAAATCTGTTAGTATTCTAGTCAAATGCATCTTCATTGTACATATATATATATATATATATATATATATATATATATATATATATATATATATATATATATATATATATATATATATATATATATATATTAGTGTACGTTTAAAGTCCTGTAAGAGTTATAACCAGAGTCTCCTGGAAGGAGAGCGGGAATTTGTGTATAGATCTATACGGGATTGACACCCCGCACCTTCGCTGCTCGCTACAGCTAGACCAGCCAGTCTAGGGTGACAAATGTCTTAATCGAATCTGACGCCTGAAGAACATCCAGACAGGCACTTCGTCATATTAGTATGGTTATAACGACTCACTTAGAATATAACAATATGATTTTAGAAATTTACGCAAAGTTACACATGTCGATTATAATCAACTATTGTTTGGATACTTTAATCAAAGCTTTCACCACACCAGTCTTAGGGTTTTAAGAGCACCATTTTGCACATCAGAAAATATAGGATTTTCTGGAGTAAACGATTTTATACGATTTCAAAAACGATAAACTAAGACACACACCCAATTATACCTGATAAGAAAACAAGACTTACAACTATATTCTTTTTAGAAAACACGGGATTTTCTGGAAACGATTTGTTATTAATACTCAAAAGAACTATTCTCAATTACAGCTTGCCTTTATAATTTATAGTACTTTCCAAAAATCACTCTTTATAAAGATGAATAAAAGGTAATGACATGCATATATCCATGATTTCCGAACGAGACTCCAAACGATTTTATAGAAAATATCGGATTTTCTGAAAGTACAACGGGAACAATTCTAAACAAGTGTAAAACTATTTTTATACAAAAATGCTTATGAACTCACCAACCTTTTAGCTGACGCTTTCAAAACGACTTGTATTCTCAGGGATCTAGTAAGCAGGTAATCACCACGGTCGAGGGCTGGCGTCGCTGCATTATGCTATTTCTACTTTTGTTATTTCATGTTTAACTTTTGAACAGAACAAGTATTATAAACAATGTAAGCTTACTATTTTAATGTATGATGTTTGGATTTGCTATGTTTTATTTATATTCAATTGTTATGATACTGCACAATGAAGTCACCCGCCTCCGGACGTTTCCGCCGTCTCGTCCGGGGGTGTGACAATTGGCTTTTTCAGGAAGATGCGGTGTGTACAGTCAGCCATAGCCCGAACAGGAGAGTGGTTCCTAAAATACCCATACTTGTTATGTTTGCTGAGTTTTGATTTTGTTGATATATGAATTCTTAGAAAAAGCATGCTACTGGATAAGGTTCTTTTAGAAACTGTTGGATAGAAATGTCTAATTTCTGTGATGCCTTATGATATATGAAGTTGCTTGCCTAATATATATATATATATATATATATATATATATATATATATATATATATATATATATATATATATATATATATATATATATATATATATATATTACTTAATTTGTTATTGTTGTGTGTATGTTGATTAGTTGTACATAGTCGGGATTAAATAGCACTAGAATGATCGACTTATCCCTACTTCATGTTCCTTGTTTGGGTGTGGACTTAGGGTAAAGTCGATTATTCGACAATCTATCTGATCTCGTATTGTATACAAAAAGCATGCACAAAAGCAGCCAGTGGTGCGGGAGAAAGGATAATCCTAGGAAGTTAGTAGTAGCTCGTATGAGAAGTGGGTGTTAGCACACATATGAGGGTCTAGTGCAGTGACTTAGGACCTTGGGATGAATTCTGAATCGACTACGGGTAGGTGTGGAAGGTAGTATGTGCCCGTACTATTGAAAGCACAGGATCTGTATGATATTCATGAGAAATTTCGAGGCTACTAAGGAACTAACAGGAGCAGGGCCTAGTGTGTTGAGCATTGTGTTGTGATATCTGATCTTTCCTTGGTATATATTTGTCAGTATGGCGACTATTATAGGTTCATGATTAGGAGCTGGCAACACTGAGAGGGAAGGTCTGGGTGAGGAGGAGATACGTGGGATCATTGCAATAGAAGTGGATGAGGCGATCAGGGAGGTTACTTTGGAGTTATTTTGGTTGATCACGGCTTCCATGATCGAGTTATTCGATGATCGCTATGTTGCACTTTCTGAGGTTGCTATTGCTGCAGCTACCGCGGCAGCTGCTGCCATACGGGTTCGAGGAGAGAGAGCTTTCTAGTACCTGGAATTCGATAAGATAAACCCTTCAGAGTTTGATGGGGCCAAGGACCCGATTGTGGCAATGCGATGGTTGTCTGATGTGGAGGGTTGTTTCTTCACATGTTCTTGTCGTGATGACCAGAAGGTCAAGTGCGCCCTGAACCTTCTCAGGATGGGGGCGAAGGATTGTGGAGACTGGTGACTAGTTCTTACACTCCTGAGTAGAGGGCTGTGGTGGAGCGGTTCACAGAGATGTTACGTACAAGATATGTTCCTCTGATGGAGAGGGAGAGACTGGACCAGGAGTACCTGGATCTGAGGCAAAGGTCCGAGTCGGTGACAGAGATCACCAAGATGTTCACTGAGAGGGCTTTGTTCAGTCCTGATTTCACGGCTTTAGAGCAGGCTCAGATGACTTGGTATTTGAGTATGCTCAAGACAGAAATTCGGCATTTTGTGTCTACCCGGCGATACACTACGCTCGATGAGCTTCAGGATGTCGCGAGTAGACGAGAGATTGAAATAGAGACCCAGACGAAGGAGCAGCATCTGCCTCTGGTTCTGTCCCAGCCTACGGCGAAGCGGTACAAGTCCGCTGGCCGGAGTTCGGGATCAGCGGAGGGGAGGTGGAGATCTTTTGTATGTCACAGGTGCGGCGACGAGGGCCATTTTGGTAGAGATTGCAGGCGGAGTGCGCGAGTTTAATTCCATTACGGCCAGGAAGGCCATCAGAGCTCATTGTACTTTTCTCATTTTCGGTAATAACTTTTAATCGAATGTGAGCGAAGAAAGTGTGTATATATCTATATGGGCTGACACCTCGTCTGTGGTTGCTAGCTACAACCTTCGTTTGACAAGACAAAATAGACGATAACTTCTTATTTTTATCTTACTCTTTTTATCAGGACGTCGATAAAGCGTCGTTGGGACAACAAGCACCACCTCATTTATTGTGCTTCACGCATGCAGATTCAAGTCATATAGCTCGGTTATAACTTCATATAATCCTCGATACAAAAATGCTAGTACAGGCTAAGATAAGGTTGTATGTAGCATAAAGATTCACATATAGAATATTAAAGAAACTGTTAGTGTTTATTTATATAAAATAAACACTTAAGATCCCACATCACGAAAGTATGTTGATTTTTACTTATTCATTATAAATAAATTAACATGAATACTTGTATCAGATTACAAGTGCGAGTTTCACATAAATCATATCAGTAACATTTTTGCTTATACACTTGCACAAATTTTTCTCAGCAAGCAATCTAAGTTTTATAAAATTTACTTTTATAAAACTCACATAGTCAAAACTTGTAGAACTCACCAACAATTTTTTTTTGACGTATTTTAAAAATGTATATTCTCATGTAACTAAGAACCAGAGGTAGGACATCGGTCCAAAGGAATTATAGTTCCTCTCTTTTATGATAGACTTGGCATGTTTTATATTGTCGCTATGTGTCTGAATTATTATGATGTTGTAATTTCGTTTCCAAACTTAAAAGTATGTAATTCAAGTATGTTAAATGTTCAATATATTTTATTGACTGTGATCTAATCATAACGTCGCAACCCTAGCATTTCCGTTGTCGGTCGGGGTGTGACAATTCGGCTCATCAGATTTATGATTCGGTGATTCCCGCTTGGCCGCTAACACTTTGAGTCGTTTCCTTTTCACGGCCTCGCCATTTATGTAACGTCCACAGATTCGGGCTAGTCAATTTAGAGACAATAAGCATCAAAAATAACTTTTTTTGATGTAATATTATTTACAATAAATAATCTTGACCAAGTTATAGTATATGTCACAAGGGTTCCGTACATATAAAGAACGCTGAAATCCGAGTTATAACGAAGAAGTTATGACACGTCGAAGTTTTACGGCAAAACCGGCACGACGCCGGAAATCGTAAAAAGTGAATTTACGATAAAATACTTTCTAGCCTTAGCGATCTATATGAAAGTCGTAGTATATGTTAAACCGAGAGGGTGCATAAAAAGAATGTCCAAATCTGACATCGTATGAGGAACTTAAGATTTTTCTAAGATTTAGCATAACAGTGCACAGCCCGAAATTCGAATTTTAGATCGGTCGATTTTTAACCAAAAAAGTATAAACAAGAATTAAAGATCTTGTTAATAGGAGCTCAACGTCAAAAAGACAGTCGAAAACGGAGCTCGTATGCGAAAGATATGGATGAAACTTAGTCCCTACTCTTCAAGCGCGGCGAATTCGATTAAGATTTTTAAATCCGAGATAGAATGAGAATTATCCGATGGAGTCTAAATGAAAGTTCTAGTACTCATAAATACCAACGCGTGGATATAAAGAACATCGAGAATAGAGCTCGTATGTTAAAGATATGGACGAACCTTGGTCCCTACTCTTCGAGCGCGATAAATTCGATACAGTTTTGTGAATCTGAGATAGAATGAGAATTAGCCGACGGCGTCTAAATGAAAGTTGTAGTACTCGTAAATACCAACATGTGGATATAAAGAACGTAGAAAACGGAGTTCGTACGCGGAAGATACGGACGAAACATAGGGTCTACTCTACGATATAACCCCTATAAATAAAGGGTGAATCCTTCATATTTTCTTCACACCATAAGCCTTTCTTTCTCTCTCTAACTTCTCTCTAGACTCCCAAAACCCCTCTAAATCCCTAGTAACCTCAAGTTGCTAGAGGAAAGACCAAGAGCGCCCGAAGGCTCCGAGAAAAAGAGCGTTTCGGCTCAGAAACTCTGCTCTAGCGGAACCCGGTTTTTAGCAAAACCCGCTGTAAGTGAGATACGCCTACCCTATTTTAAATATAGCTTATATTTAAATATAATATCATTATTATGAACCTGTAAATAAGATTTATTAGTGATTCAAAGTCGTTATACTGATTAATCTACTCACGGGGATGATGTCTAGGTTGTGATTTAGTGAGGTGTATAAAGTGGGATTTCCAAACAGTATACTTCATATACCAAACGGACCCTACCTCCGATATGATCCTACCTGGTTGTTCCTTACTTGATAGATCATGAAGTAGACTCTGAGTTAATGACGAATCTAGACTAATAATTAGTCGCAATAAATATTAGACTACAATCTAGTGGTAATAATACTAGGTTTCGTCGAAGGAAATTATATTGTTAAGAAGCGAAGCACTGTCCGAGTTTGGAATCATCACTTTAACAAGTGAGTGCATAGTTACTTTCATCTTACACGTAGATATGAAGTATTTAATCTAAATTACGTGCTATGTGTGCATATTATATGTGTACTTAATATTTATATTGGATGAACGAAAATATACATGTTTTAATTGTTTTAAATTGTATATGTATTTTATACCTATAATTATGATGTGTAAAAGATGGGTAGATTGAAGATGAGATGAATGATGAGCGATGACAAATGAGATGAATGATGAGCGATGAAAAATGAGATGAATGATGAGCGATGATATATGAGTAGTAAAAGATAGTGAGAAGCGATGAGCCAAGCAATGGCCCCGTCATCTAGCAGAGTATAGATGACAACCACAGACTATTCTAGACAGTCCAGTGGAACACTAGTAGGCTCGCAACCTGTAGGTGTTGTGAATGATGTGTTCACCCGGTGTACTCTAAAAACCCATTGACATGTATTGCGGGTGGACTCCCGAAAATAATATTGTTGATAAATGAGATAAACCCTGGAAACTATGGACTTAGCGCCCATTGGATGAACCCTAGAAACTATGGATTTAGTGCCTGATATATAAACCCTGGCGACGATGGACTTCGCGCCTATTCCTTAGGAAAATCCTTAGGAATGAATGAATAAAGAGTAGTTGATTCTTAGGGTAGACCCTTAAGAGTAAAGAAGATAACGGGGATGGGTAATTGGGTTGATTGTTTGATGTTTTAACATAATAACTATATTATTGTGGGTTGAAAATCCTATGTACTCACCAGGTTTCCCAACCTGACCCACTCAGTTTAACTGTATCACAGGTATCGATATAAAGCTACACTACACCGAGAGATTAAAGAGATGTAGATCACTAGTGTAAACGAAAGTAAGTTCTGTTTATGCTTATGTTTCTGTATTGACGATGACATCCCAAAGTTTTAAAAAAATACATTTCTTCGGAAATGCTTTGATAACATATTTATCGTGTTTTTTCTGGGAACAAATTCCGCAACACTTTTATTTAAAATGTTACTCTGATATTCAAACAAAGTATAAACAAAATTGGTATTTTCTGGCCGTGAAAATGGGGATGTCATAGTTGGTATCAGAGCATTAGTTTAAGAGAACTAGGAATAAAGATTTATTTCTAGACTTAAACTTAGAATGTTAAGCGATGATTGTGAGTTGAGTGTGTGTAATATAACTTAGGTAGTACACCTGAATAGACACAAGCACTAGCTTATTTAAGGAAGATGCCTAAATTGCTTTTATGTGCTAAATGATTTGTGATTCCTTATGATGCTATCGTTTAATCGGATCTATGGTCTGTTGCCGACCGGATCTGGAAACTTTATGTGTTCAATTTTCTAAACATTTAATTACGGTATTAGAACTGGCATGTAACTTTTCGAAAAGATAAGAAGATTTATACGTCTATCATAAATAAAGCTTTCCTATCTTAATTCTCGTCACTGCACACCGAACGTCTGATTTGGTGTATAGATCGACATGGCGAGAACCCGAAGCGGAATCGGAAATGCTAATGTTAATGGAAATCAGCAGCCTCAACCCCAAGTGATTGAGCAAGTACCGATAGTAGCAGCTGCACCTGAGCCAATCAAGATGGCCGGAGTACAAGCGATGATCCAGATGATGTTGGATCGTCAAATGGAGGAGACAAGACGGTTAATGCTACAAAATAGGGACGGACTTACGATGCCTGTCGAACAACCCGAACTGAATGATGGGCAGACTGGAGAAGGGAACTACAGTATGACCGTTGGTCAAACTGAACCACCAGTGGTTAGAAAGAATAACCAAGACGGAGGAAATGACGGACGGGGATGCAAGTACAAGGATTGCATGGCATCCAAACCACTGTGTCTTTCTGGAAGCCCAACACCTGTGGAAGTGATGGACTGGATCTCCGAGATGGAGACAATGTTTGAGAGTTACGAATGTAGCAACAGACAGAAGACCACTCTCGCGGTTCCTCTATTAAAGTCTGGAGTACTAAGCTGGTGGAAGCTACTAGCTAATACGATGCCCAAGGGAGAAGCAAACAAGATGTCTTGGGAATATTTCTTGGTGCAACTAAAAATGCAGTACTGTTCTAAGCAGGATCATCTGGAGATCAACAATGAGTTCCAGAATCTGAAGAAGGGAAAGATGAGTGTCACCGAGTATGCTACAAGTTTTACAGAGAAGATGAAGCTTGTTCCTTACCTAGTTCCAACTAAACTCTCCAAGGTCAACAAGTTTGCCAATGGATTACCAGCAGACTTTGGTCCAACGGTTAAACAAGCAACCACTTTGAAAGCCGCCATCTGGACAGCCAAAAATGTTGAGACCCAGATAAGGGAAAAGGGTCTGGAGAGAGCTGAAGTTGGCGAGAAGAGGAAGTTTGAAGGATCTTCAAATTCCAACAAGGAGAGAAAATTCTCAAAGTCTGGAAGAGGAGGAAGAGGTGAAGCCAGATGGTGCGATAAGTGCAAGAAGAAACACTTGGGAAAATATGGCGAAGAGGTGATATGTTTCAAGTGTGGAAAGTTTGGGCATTACGCCAACGAGTGCACATTCAACAAGAGGGTATGTTTCGGATGTAACAAAGAAGGGCATATTTCTAGAGACTGCCCAAAGAAAAACGAAGCAGCAAGGCCAAATGCACCGCCAAAGCCAAGGGCATTCCACATGATCCTCAACGAAGCAGATAACAACGCAAGGAATCAAGGATGAGGACTTCATATCCAAAGATCAATATATGAAGTAGCCATGCGGATAGTATCAGGAGGTGTAGCCTATTAAAGGCATAGTAATATAGTATAGGTTGAACTTGAACATCTTTGTAACCGTTTCAAGAAATAATATAAAACCTCGATTTTGTTATTTGATGTGTTAAATGATTATGTGAAAATTCTTGAATGGTAACTTGGAAAACTGTGAGACAATACTTGGGAAGAGTATGAGTAGGTGTGAATGGTAGTAGAGGCCTATACTACCGGAAGCACAGGACTCGCACTTGGATCAAGGAAAGTCACAAGGTTACCAAGGCACTAGTAATTGATTCTGTTTTGTTCATGTATGTCGTTACCATCGTTTTGGTAATGACTAAGAAGATGATTGTTAATCCGACCCTAGTGGTCATATCAAATCGAGTCCGACTAAGATGAATATGTTACTTGGTTCAAAGTACCAAGATCGATGTAGCATCTGACTTAAGTCAGAAGATTGAAATGAAAGATAATCGAAGCGATCAATAGAAGTATCACAACCGTTGTTAAGGTAAGAAGCTTGTAGCTAGATGTGCTACATGCTAGAATTTGATTATATCACGTTAGAACATGAAGGAAGGTATATTCCGTTCTGGAATTTGACTCTAAAAGACCTGAGTCTAAGCGTTACATCATACAATGAGAGGTCATTAGAACATAACCCATCGTTATGTTACGATAATCAAAGGAAAGAACCTATCTTAACTTAAGTCTGTCAAGAAGGAGCAGGAGTCTCCAATAAGGATCGAATTTGTAACTCAAAGGTTACAATTGAATGTCCAACATAGTATGAAGAGCAGGTGCAAGATTGAGCACCGTCAGCAGTCAAGAAGTCCAATAGTTAAATACTCATTCGAAGGAACATAGAAGGTACAGTTATTACCTAGGATGAAGAGATAACATATGGAGTCATTATACAAGCCCTGTTTCGTTGATGATTCCGGAATGTAATCATCCTAAGTGGGAGATAATTGTAACGCCCGCAGATTCGGGCTAGTCAATTTAGAGACAATAAACGTCAAAAATAACTTTTTTTGATATAATATTATTTAGAATAAATAATCTTGACCAAGTGATAGTATATGTCACAAGGGTTCCGTACATATAAAGAACGCTGAAATCCGACTTATAACGAAGAAGTTATGACCCGTCGAAGTTTTACGGCAAAACCGGCACAACACCGGGAATCGTAAATAGTGAATTTATGATAAAATACTTTCTAGCCTTATCAATCTAAACAAAAGTCATAGTATATGTTAAACCAAGAGGGTGCATAAAAAGAACGTCTAAATCTGACTTCGTATGATAAAGTTATGATTTTTCTAAGATTTAGCATAGTAGTGCACAACCCGAAATTCGAATTTTAGTTCAGTCAATTTTTAACCAAAAAAGTCTAAACGAGAATTGAAGATCTCGTTAATAGGAGCTCAACGATAAAAAGATAGTCGAAAACAGAGCTCGTATGCGAAAGATATGGATGGAACTTAGTCCGTACTCTTCAAGCGCGGCGAATTCGATACAGATTTGTAAATCCGAGATAGAATGAGAATTAGCCAATAGAGTCAAAATGAAAGTTGTAGTACTCATAAATACCAACGCGTGGATATAAAGAACATTGAGAATAGAGCTCGTATGTTAAAGATATGGACGAAACTTGGTCCCTACTCTTTGAGCGCGATAAATTCGATATAGTTTTGTGAATCTGAGATAGAATGACAATTAGCCGACGGCGTCTAAATGAAAGTTGTAGTACTCGTAAATACCAACGTGTGGATATAAAGAACATAGAAAATGGAGCTCGTACGCGGAAGATACGGACGAAACTTAGGGTCTACTCTACGATAAAACTCCTATAAATAAAGGGTGAATCCATCATATTTTCTTCACACCATAAGCCTTTCTTTCTCTCTCTAGACTCCCAAAACCCCTCTAAATCCCTAGTAACCTCAAGTTTCTAGAGGAAAGACCAGGAGCGCCCGAACGCTCCGAGAAAAAGAGCTTTTCCGCTCAGAATCTCTGCTCCAGCGGAACCCGGTTTTTAGCAAAACCCGCTGTAAGTGAGATACGCCTACCCTATTTTAAATATAGCTTATATTTAAATATAATATCGTTATTATGAATCTATAAATAAGATTTATCAGTGATTCAAAGTCGTTATACTGATTTATCTACTTACGGGGATGATGTCTAGGCTGTGATTTAGTGAGGTGTTTAAAGTGGGATTTCCAAACAGTATACTTCGTATACCAAACGGACCCTACTTCCGATATGATCCTACCTGGTTGTTCCTTACTTGATAGATCATGAAGTAGACTGTGAGTTAATGACGAATCTAGACTAATGATTAGTCGCAATAAATATTAGACTAAAATCTAGTGGTAATAATACTAGGTTTCGTCGAAGGAAATTATATTGTTAAAAAGCGAAGCACTGTCCGAGTTTGGAATCATCACTTTAACATGTGAGTGCATAGTTACTTTCATCTTACACGTTGATATGAAGTATTTAATATAAATTACGTGCTATGTGTGCATATTATCTGTGTACTTAATATTTATGTTGGATGAACAAAAATATACATGTTTTAATTGTTTTAGATTGTATATGTATTTTATACCTATAATTATGATGGGTAGATTAAAGATGAGATGAATGATGAGCAATGAAAAATCAGATGAATGATGAGCGATGATATATGAGTGGTAAAAGATAGTGAGAAGCTATGAGCCAAGCGATGACCCAAGCGATGGCCCCGTCATCTAGCAGAGTATAGATGACAACCACGGACTATTCTAGACAGTCCAGTGGAACACTAGCAGGCTCGCAACCTGTAGGTGTTGTGAACGATGTGTTCACCCGGTGTACTCTAAAAACCCATTGACATGTATTGCGTTTGGACTCCCGAAAATAATACTGTCGATAAATGAGATAAACCCTGACAGCTATGGATTTAGCGCCCGTTGGACTCCCGGTGTACTCTAAAAACCCATTGACATGGATTTAGTGTCTGATATATAAACCCTGGCGACGATGGACTTCGCGCATATTCCTTAGGACAATCCTTAGGAATGAATGAATAAAGAGTAGTTGATTCTTAGGGTAGACCCTTAAGAGTAAAGAAGATAACGGGGATGACTAATTGGGTTATTGTTTGATGTTTAAACATAATAACTATATTATTGTGGGTTGAAAACCCTATGTACTCACCAGGTTTCCCAACCTGACCAGCTCAGTTTAATTGTATCACAGGTTGGATATAAACCTACACTACACCGAGAGATTAAAGAGATGTAGATCACTAGTGTAAACGAAAGTAAGTTTTGTTTATGCTTATGTTTTTGTATTGACGATGACATCTCAAAGTTTTAAAAAAAAACACATTTCTTCAGAAATACTTTGATAACATATTTATCGTGTTTTTCTGGGAACAAATTCCGCAACACTTTTATTTAAAATGTTACTCTGATTTTCAAACAAAGCATAAACAAAATCGGTCTTTTCTGACCGTGAAAATGGGGATGTCACAATTTACATCGACCGATCAACATTCCTTAACCTATCTAGGCCAAAAAAATGGACCCTGAGATTTAAGTTGGCCTTGTTCAAAGACAAACTTTTGAACACACTTTGGGTCGGTTTTGGGCTTCAAATGAGTGTCATTTGTAACCACCATCAAGGTGGCTTGGTGGCCTAACGATGAATTAATGATCATTTGGTATTTAAACACTCTGATCAACTTTTGCAAGTATCTTCAACTATTTTAGAAAAAGTGGTTGTATGATAAAACAAATTTTAATAAACACGTTACAATATGTATGGAAATTGACTTCTAGAAATTACAAACATACAAACCGATGTATACAACATAAGAAACAAACATTAAACTCTACCGTTGTTAGTTACAGAGGGTCGTTAGCAAGCCACCTCATAAACATGCTTAGACATTCTTTAGGTTTATACTCCGGAGCTGTGTGACCTCCTCCCTGGTAACAACACAAACAGGTCAACACCATCATCACCCTATTCAACTCTTATACTACTTGCATTGTGGATGCTCTAACCACCAAACAAGGGATTGTTTAACTTATTTTCATCTCACTTTATGCTCATTGGACGTGACAGTCTGGGCCAGCTTAGCTTAGGGTTGCAGAAAAATAAAACTTTTTGTAGATATTTTGTTGTATTTGACAAATAGTAAAATTCTTTACAAAGTCGAACATTGTCATTTTCATGAGACAAGAGGAGCATCGAGTGAGAAGAAGTTTGTGAGGAAGATTTCTCACCTTTACAGTAGCAAAGGTTAACGTGTAGTTTTGGTTCGAGTATTTCACGGTATATCTGCAAGAAAATAAGAGAGCAACATAGTATTGAAATCGAAAGTATTACTATTTTTAACATTTTTTTATGATAGCAAGTCAAATATTGAAAATACAACTCACCCGGCTACTTGTTCATCAACAAACCAAGGTCTCCAATCAATCACAACCAACAGATTTAGCGATTCAATCCAGTTCAATGTACCCAGATATGGAACAACCATGTCATGATCTCCACTGTAAAATGTAAAGGAAGTTTATTCTCTTTGGGGTCAAGGGGAGTCTAGTTTAAGGACAAATAGAATAGATATGGATGAAGGGTAACACCTGTATACAAGAGCTCGACAATTTTTATGATTAGCAAAGTGTTGATGATAGGTGACTGTACTCAGGACATTGTGCGTGTATGATAAGACTTCCTTACCAAAATCAAATTGTAAGGAATAATTGCATCGCACCCACTCGATTTCATTAAACTCCTGGTTGTCATGAGATTGTTATCCTACATAATCAATATGAACATGAAATAATAGAACTCGTTGTGAAATACAAACCTCACGAATGTGAAGAGCTTTTCGCACGTTTCTACTATTAGCCCATGTATAGGAATACAAATAGTTGTCCGCCTGTCACATGTATGGATAAAAGATAAAAATTATAAAAAGAGTGAACCATTGATACTTGTAAATATCTCATATGTAAAGCCATAATACCTGGAAAAAAATGCATATTTGGCTCTCATTCTAAGAAAAAACATTTTCTCCTAAATCTAAAAAACGCCATTTAAATCACGATTTGTTTTGATCACTCACACATATTTGACTTGTTAGTGTAACATGAGCTATTTCCTAAACCAAACTGAAAATGGGCTATTTAATTGTCAGGATAACTCTGTAAGATATTTTAATTTTAATATGTCACAATAACTATTATGTTTTTTAGAAGTAAGTGCCTGATAACTCAATGACACCTTAATTTACTATAGGGGCAAAATTAGAACTTAAGAGAGAGAGAGAGAGAGAGAGAGAGAGAGAGAGAGTGAGAGTGAGAGTAATACACGACAGCCTTGTATCTGAAGTTGAGGTAACGACCACATATCATTAGGGGTTTTGTCAAGAGATCTTAAGACCCTTCTGAAGAGATGAGATTTTAAGGCATTAAAAGTGTCACAAAAAGGCTCTAAAATGTGCGGCTTGCGAATTCTTTCAAGGCACTGCAGATCGAAAATAAGAAAGCGACAATTAAACAGAATATATACAGATTATGAATCTGCCATTATTAGCTAGTAATCCAAGTTGAAGTCTAAGTCAAGTACCTTATCTACTACTTGAAGATCATGTATGCAAAGACTGTTGCTGGGATCTACATTCAAGTGCTCTCCGTAGCAATTTTCTTCAGTTGACTGCAAAAATATAAACTTAATTAAATCCTAGGCATAGTGCAAATCTGTATTAGTCGACAACTCAAGTGTGGTTTTTTTGCCTGGTAGATTGCATCTGATAAGAGTCCCATACGATGAGCAAATGGGATTCTTGAATTATAGTCACCACTTGTGTCTGTTAGAGGATTACCAAGCAGGTACCCCTATAAGTTTGAAAACATAATAAAAGAAACACTAGTTAAATCTTTTCCAAATCAAGCTCATGCACAAACATTGTTCATTTTAGAATTGTAAATAAAAAATTAAAACAATAACTTCAATTGATCAATTTGTACTTTGATGTTAATATGTGGCCCTTCTCCAACTTCATTACCTACAAAAGAGGGAAACAAGAAAGACTTTATTTAGTCAAAAGAAGCTTAGCAGACTAAACAAGATGATTGTAAATTTGTAAGATTTAAATATACCGTTATATATTTCCTGAACAATCATTGGCAGCACTATGCCATTGTAGGAATCAGAACCAAGATACAAAGGATTTTTGAGAAATGTAGGATGATCCACAAGCCACTGTTAATTTGAATAGACATAGCAAGCAAGCTTTAATGATCTTAGTTTGTATCTAAAACAGATAGATTGCAATCTGTTTTCAAGGACACAAATTAAACATGTGAATATGCCTTCAAATATGTAAAAATAAACCTTTAATTTCATCAGGAATATAGATAACCACCTTACCTTTCTAAGAAATTGGTAAGTCTGCAATGTTGATAATGTATCGTTTGTTATATAAGCTTCAGGAGTTTTTGCATAGGAGAATCCAGACCCAGCAGGTTGATCAAGAAATACTATGCTGGCTGCCTAAAATGTAACACTTATTTCATTATATATATTATCAAGAAACATGGACTCATTAGCTTCTTAACACTAAACAGATTGGAAAATTTAAAATGAAAATCAACAAGTAAAAGGACACCTTTGTCCAACTGTGAGGGTTTATCTCGAGCATTGGCTTCTCCAAAGTGGAATTTGCATAGTTTATAGTGAATGGGCCTGTGTAGAACATCAGCAACAGGTTTAGTAAAGTCTTTATAACTTTTTGATGGAAATACACGTGTATTGTCTTAATCATTTATGATTTTGACATATTAGGTTAACAAAAGGTTAGAATGATTCACCAATTTCCCTGAACTTTTAGATAAAATCTTGGAAACTATTTTATACTTATGGACATGCATATGAAGGACGGTGATTATCAATTTATACGGTTTTCTTTTCTCTCTTTATCTCCCATTACACATAGGAAACAAGAGAGAAAACTAAGGTACGTTTGGTTGTGGAAAATTGTTTTCATTTTCTAAGAAAATGTTTTCAGAAAATAGAGTTGAGTTTTCATTTTCAGTTTTCAATGAAAATTTTTGAAAACGCGTTTGGTTGAAACTGGTGGAGTTTTCATTTTTCATCTTAGAAATTTGGAAAACTTTGGAAAACTGTAAAAATCACTTTTCTAATTTACATACAATTTGGAAAACTGAACGAATGAAACGCGTTTTCTAAATTCCCGTTTTTCTTGGAAAATTTTCCACAACCAAATGCACCCTAAGATTTTCATCTCCATAACTTTGAAGGCATACAAAGAAAACTACTTTGCCTATTCCAACAAAAGATAAATCGTTGCATCGTCATCTACAAATGCAAGATGGTGTCTTTGCACTGAATGATGGTAAATGACTATTCTACCCTTCGTCTTAACAGTACTATTGAATTCTATAACTAAATAAAGTTGATTTACTAACAGAAACAGTAGATCTTAGAAATACCTATTTCATACAAAAGGCCAGAAAGAGCAGAACAACCAGGCCCTCCTGTGAGCCAAAGCATGAGAGGGTCGTTTTTTGGGTTCCCTTCAGACTCAATGAAGTAGTAAAATAACTGCACATCATCGGATTCTCCTACCCCAATGTAACTTAAACCACATTTTGTCTTAAGAGTTAGTATATCTACCATATTAAACAAAGAATGATAGTAACAATATATAAAAAGGTTAGATGCAATAATCAACAACACACTTTCATTTCTTCATTCATTATAGCATTCGAGTGTCATCTTTCCTATAAAAACATTGTTCTCTGTAAAACTCAATCCAATTATTGAAATGCCTTCCGAATACAAAGCAGTTTTTACTTCTATAGTTAGGTAGAATTCCAAAGTACAATGTCCTAGTAAGAAAAAAAATTGAAAGTACAATGACCTAACAATAGAATGTGTTAATAAAAAATGAAAATAAAATGTTACAAAAAACAGATAAATAAAAATACATTGTTTTTCTTGCATTTAACCATATATAAAACAACATAAAATTAAATTTTATTACAAAGAACATGGCCTTACCCAGTTTCGAGTGTGAATGGAAGGTCACCTAGCAAACCTGGCAGTGACTTAACCAGGAATCGTGACTCAGTAACCTCCAATGAAACTACCAGAAGAAGAGACACACCAAATAACCTGAACTTGCTAAAGAGGCTCCAAGGTTGAAGATGAGATAGTGGCAATGGTTTCATGATGCTTCTAACAAAAAAAAAAACATATATACACAAGTTACCTTCCAGAAAAAAAAGATTTAGAGCTCAAGATTTCTTTCTATCACTTGCGCAGTGGTAATAATCTCCATAGTCAAATCAGCATTACATGCACAATGAAGCAATTGGGTGATAGATCGAAACATGAGTCGCGTTTATGCAAAATGACACTGTTCATCGGAAGTCATAACAAAAGTAATCGAAACGATGGAAGCGTACATGACTTAAGGGTGTAATTATACCTTAGGAAGACGAAGCACATTCAGGTTATGGTGACTGTCTGTTCTTGCTTGTGTTTACTTGTGTTGACTGTTGACTGAATTTGTGGACAAAAGAGGCCTATCATATATTCAACATCAAATAAACGTAAGGGGAATTTAATGAACACACGTGGTTATAGATATTTTTGAAAATAATTTAATATTAGTTTGATTTGTAGCAATTTAACAAAATTTATTAATTGGTCCTCTGATTTGCAAAATATATCTTATTTTGAAGACTTTCATGTAAAATTATATGAAATGTCTTTCCAATTTAACTTTTCAGTAATTATATTTTAGACAAAACTATACAAATAGTCCTTGTGGTTAGCCAAAAATTGTCACTTTGGTCCAAAAAGGTTTGGACTAGCACAAGAGGTCCAAACTTTTCATTTTGTTGCGAGTTTGGTTCAATTTGCTTTGAACTTTTTAAAATGACCGATTTGCCCCACATTAATTTCATTTTCTATTTTTTTTTATTTTGTTATATTTCTGATTTAAAATTAAACAAAAAAGAAAAGAAAAAAAAATAATCGTGTTATCATCCATTCACCACCCACCCCCATCTTTTTTCCCTCTGGTAAACATGAACACCACCACCACCGGTTCCCGTCTCCACCGTAGCTCGCCGCCTCCACATCTCTCCTTCTGAAGTTTGAATTCCGGAAATGTCCTGTAACCTACGGTGGCTATTCCAGATGAAGATAGAGAGGGGGAGTGAAAGGAAGCGTTGGAGGGAGTGAGAAACCCTTGTCGATCCACCACCATATTTAGATCTGTAACCACCACCACCACTAACGTCAGGGAAGTAGAGAGACGAACTCCAGTCACAGACGTTGGCGACAAAGGGTTTTCGACGAAGAAGAAGGACGACAACGACAGAGGGTTTCCGACGTAGAATAAGAAAGATCGTCATTTGGGAGACCCTAACTCGTTTGATACTCGTTATTCTGAAACCCCAAATCGTCGGATCTGAGAATCCTAACCATTCGTTGTCCTTAGTTAGCCAAATCTTTGGTCTACGACGGTCTTCACGTTCGATGGAGAAAGATAGAGAGAGACGAGGATCGATAGAGACGGCGGAGGAGGCGGCGTTTGTGGTTCGAGTTTCCAGATAGAGCGATGTTTACAGATTTGGACGGAGGCGATGAGATCGAAGATTGGAGACGATATGTTGAAGATTTACCATGGTACTAGAGGGTGTGGTTGAGTTGGGTTTTCTGGTGATAGATTTGAAAATCGAGCCACAGATGGAGAAGATAGACTGAGAAGGGGGTGGTGTTGTAAACCGATACTAACTATGATCGAGAACACAAACAGATCTGGAAACAGATGGAGAAGACGAACATCTCTAAAAACAGATGGAGAAGACTAACCCTAGATATAATTTCTCCTTCTGTTTTCTCCATCTCCATTGATAACCGACGTGTTCAACAATTTTTTATGGGTGTTTTTTTGTTCATCTGGACTGATTTTCAGGAAGAAGAAGAATATGGGTACGTGTAGAGAGAGAGGGTGAGAGAGAGAGAAATTAGTTTCAAATTTCTTTTTATTTATTTTAATAAAAAAAATTAATAAAATTAATAAAAAAACTGATAAAGACAAAAGTAAGGGCAAAATCGTCATTTTAAAAAAGTTCAAAGCAAAATGGACCAAACTCGCAACAAAATGAGAAGTTTGGACCTCTGGTGCTAGTCCAAACCTTTTTGGACCAAAGTGTCAATTTTCAGCTAACCACAGGGACCATTTGTGCAATTTTGTCTATATTTTAATAAAAAATATTATTTTACACTTGTACCAAATTTGTAATATACTACAAACCTCAAAGACCATTCGTGTAATTTTGTAAATTTGAAATATATATATATATATATATATATATATATATATATATATATATATATATATATATATATATATATATATATAATTTTAGTTATTTATACTTTTTCTAATATTTTTATTTATTTTGATTCAAGTAAATGGAAAAAAAAAATTCAGTTTAAAATATTGTAACAACTTTTTTTGTAGAATCTGACTCTTATTATTTTTATTATTCTTTATTTCAGTCTATTATCAAATTGAAAATTATTATCTTGAATTTAAACTATTGATTTCTCATATAGAAATAGGATTTAAGTTTGTAATAGCCAAGATTTACAATAAAATTTTTCATTTTAAATAACCAAACCATTTCCATAAATATAAAATTTCAATCACATTTGTTTTCAAAATCCATAACATCAGATAAATTATTCATAATATGAGAGTGTCCTAATTAAAACGCCAGAGAGTGCATGTTGCGCTATCACGTCGGGCTCTTGCCCTTAGATCCTAAAGTACCTGAAACAATCAACAAACTGTAAGCTAATGCTTAGTGAATTCCCCAGAGCATACCCCACATAATCCACATAATCACATAGTCCATATCAATCACATACAACATGCATATAACATATAGGGATGTCGTGGGCTCCCCCTAGGGTCTTGCTCCAGGATGCCGTGGGCTCCCCCAGGGTCTTACACCTATGTGTCATGGGCTCCCCCCGTGGTCTTTACCTGGAATGTCATGGGCTCCCCCACATGGTCTGATATTCAAGTGTCATGGGCTCCCTCCATGGTCTTTCATGCAAGTATCACAGAGACAACTAGCATACCACATAGCACATAACCAATTAGTATACCACCTATCGCAAAATCAACTAGTATACTACATATCACAAAATGGGTCGGCCTTGGTGCCTTCGACCCATTGGTATGGTGAGGAGACTCACCTCTCAAGAAATACTGAACCGGTAAGATCAAATCCCAACTCACAGCTCCGAACTCAACTGCCTACAACCACCATGTGACTAACTTCATCAAAATCCCGAAATACCAAAGATACCCTTAAAGTCAAACTTGGTCAACCATGGTCAAATCCAAAGTCAACAGTCAAGTTCAACATTCCATGTTAACCCAACTCGTCGAGTTCTTTCAGTTCTCAGAAAACCGGAGAAAATCCTAGTCAACTCGCCGAGTTATCGCAGCAACTCATCAAGTTCAAACAGTGTCCAGAACATTGGGGAAACCCCGGGCCAACTCGTCGAGTTGGAAAGGCAACTCGTCGAGTTTTCCTAGTCTTAACTCATTCAGCCACTTTCTAAGCGAGTCTAAAGCTCCAAACTATAGATCTGATCCCCTAGGGCTGAGATACCACGTAAAGTTGCTGACTTTGCGTCCATGCATTGCCTTAAGGGGCTAAAACACTCAATCATAGCTTATTAAGGGATTTAGGGCATGAAGGAAGGTCAATACTTAATAAAGATGGAAACGTTAAGTCAAAAGAGGCCATGAGATGTCTAGATCTGAAGTCATAGCTTCATGACATGCTCAAATCCAAGAATGATCCCAAAATAAGCTAATAATGGCCATAAACTCCCACATGAAGAGATCTAGTAAATAAATGACCAAGGTATCAACTTTATACCTCAATATGGCTGCCACAACAGAGAAGACCGGATCTACAGCCTCCCCCTTCACCTATGCACCTCCTACTTCAAGCTTCTTCAAACAAACACCAAAAGTGAACTCTTTAAGCTCTCACACACTCAAAATGGTAGGAAAAGCACGAACTAGGGTTTCTTTGGACAAAGGGGGCGATAAGGGAGGCTAACAATGAGGCTTAAGGCCTTTAAATAGGGTGCAAACCCTAAAAATTAGGGTTTTCCTTTCCAGCGTCTACTCGTCGAGTTGGGACTCCCCAACTCGTCGAGTCGAGTCCTTAATCTCGCGTCCAAATAAATCCCTACACGACGAGTTGGAGCTCCCCAACTCTTCGAGTTCTAACCCAAAACCCTAAAATGTTGAGAAATAAATAATACATGGACCAAGCGTTACAAATCTCCCCCACTTGAACTAGACTTCGTCCTCGAAGTCTGTTGAGGCAAGAAGGTCTGGTAATGCTTCCTCATCCCATCCTCTGGCTCTCAGGTCCATTCGGAGCCTCTTTAGTGTTGCCATTGCACCTTAACTAGCCTCACTTCCTTGTTCCGTAAGACTTTCATTTTCCGGTCTAAAATCTCCATTGGCTTCTCCACATAATTCAGGCTCTCATCAACCTGAATATCATCCAAGGAAATGACTGCGGCCTCATCAGCGACACACTTCCTAAGCTGAGACACATGGAAGGTGTTGTGGATCTGGCTAAGCTCGACCGGTAGATCCAATCGATAGGCCACCTTACCAACCCGGGCAGTAATCCTGAACGGACCAATAAATCGGGGCCCTAGTTTTCCCCTCTTCCGAAACCTAATGACACCCTTTCAAGGTGACACTTTCAGCAAAACTAAGTATCCCACTTGAAATTCGAGATCCCAGTGATGCCGGTCAGCGTAGCTCTTCTGACGGTTATGCACGACCCGTAGCCTGTCGCATACTTGCTGGATCAACTCGGTAGTCTTAAGCACCACCTCGGTGCTTCCCATGACTCGGTGCCCAACTTCAACCTAACAAACTGGGGTCCTACACTCCGACTATACAACATCTCAAACGGGGGTCGGTCGATACTAGCATGATAACTATTGTTATATGAAAACTCTGCTAGTAGGAGGTATGTATCCCAACTCCCTCCGAAAATACAGTACGCATGCCTGAAGCATATCCTCGAGCGTCTGGATCGTCCTCTCGCTTTGGCCATATGTCTGGGGGTGGTAAACGGTACTGAAATGTAGTTGGATGCCCAATTCTTCATGAAACTTCCTCCAGAACCTGGAGGTGAATCGGACATCACGGTCTGAGACCACAGATATCGGCACTCCGTGCCTAACAACCACCTCTCGTAGATAGATATCTGCTAATTTCTCCGCAGAGATACCCTCGGAAATCGGAAGAAAATGGGCACTCTTCGTCAATCTGTCCACAATAACCCAAATGGCATCCACTCCCCTTGCCGTCCTCGGTTACTTCGTGATGAAGTCCATGGTGATCTCTTCCCATTTCCACATGGGAATGGGTAGCGGATGAACCTTTTCGTGAGGCCTCTGATGTTCGACCTTGACCTTCCTGCAGGTCAAGCACGGCTCCACAAACCAAGCGACCTCTCGCTTCATGCAGGGCCACCAGTAACTCAACCTCAGATCTCTGTACATTTTTGTAGCCCTCAGATGAATAGAGAACTTGGACTTGTGTGCCTCCTCCAAGATCTTCTGTCTCACACCCCCGGATACTGGTACCGATACCTGGCCACACTGTGTCAAAAGACCCCGACCATCCCGAACAAACAAGGGAATCTGACCCCGAATTCACTCTATCTTCCAGTTCTCTTTCTTCAAACCCTCCACCTGAGCCTCCTTGATCATATCCAACAAAGGGGGAAATCACCGTCATCCTCAAACAAACATCTCTAATCGGAGCACTCGCCGCCTTACGGCTCAAGGAGTCGGCCACCACATTGGCCTTCCCTGGGTGGTACAAAATCTCGCAATGATAATCCTTCAGTACATCCAACCACCTCCTCTGTCGCATGTTAAGGTTCTGCTGATCCATCAAATACTTCAAACTTTTCTGGTCAGTAAAGATGGTGCACCGGACTCCGTACAAATAATGCCTCCAGATTTTGAGGGAAAACACAACCGCCCCCAATTCCAGGTCGTGAGTGGGGTAATTCGCCTCATGAGGCTTCAGCTGCCTCGAGGCGTACGCGATCACATGCCCCTTCTGCATCAAAACCGCCCCTAACCCTAAGATCGACGCATCACAATACACCACCAAATCGTCCAATCCATCGGGTATTGCTAGAATCGGGGCCTCACATAATCTCTGTCTCAAGGTCTCGAAAGCCAACTGCTGGTCTGGGCCCCACCGAAAAGTCACATTCTTCTTGGTCAAATGAGTCAAAGGTACGACGATCTTGGAGAAATCCTGGATGAATCTCCGATAGTACCCTACTAGACCCAAGAAGCTACGGATCTCAGATGCATTCTTCGGTGCTTCCCCACCGCATCACTGCCTCAATCTTGTCTGGATCAACCAAAACACCCTCTTGATTAATGATGTGCCCTAAAAACTACACATCTCACAACCAGAAATCACACTTTGAGAACTCGGCATAAAGCTTTTCCTTCCTCAGTGTCTCCAATACCTCCCTCATATGTTGCTGATGCTGCTCCTTGGTCTTAGAATAGACAAAGATATCATCAATAAAAATGATCACAGACCGATCCAACATCGGCCTACACACCCTGTTCATGAGGTCCATGAACGCTGTTGGGGCATTGGTGAGCCCGGATGGCATCACCACAAACTCGTAGTGACCGTATCGAGTCCTGAAAGTTGTCTTCGGTATATCCTCATCCCTAATCCTCATCTGATGGTACCCCGACCGAAGATCAATCTTGGAAAACCAAGATGCACCCTGCAGCTGATCAAACAAATCATCGATCCTCGGAAGCGGATAACGGTTTTTCACCGTTAGCTTGTTCAGCTCCCAATAATTGATGCACATCCTGTGTTACCCGTCCTTCTTTTTCACGAACAGGATCGGTGCTCCCCACGGGGAACTGCTTAGACGAATAAACCCTTGGTCTAGCAGCTCCTGAACCTGCGTAGACAGCTCCTGCATCTCTGGCGGAGCTAGCTGGTACGGTGCCTTAGCTATCAGAGCGGCACCCGACACCAAATCAATGCGAAACTCTACTTGCCTCTCTGGATTCACCCTAGGCAACTCTTCAGGAAAGACATCCCGGAAATCCCATACAACTGGTACACTGCCCAAATTTGTTGTGGTCTCAATCCTCGTATCCGAGATATATTCCAAAAAGCTCCTACAACCCTGATGGAGAAGTCTCCTCGCCCTCGCAGCCGAACAGAGGGTTGGCCCTACGAGGCCCTCTCCCCATAAATAACCAGTTCTCCCCCACTTGGGGTTCGAACTCTCACCATCTGGCGCTCGCAGTCTATCATGGACCTATTGGCCCCCAACCAGTCCATTCTGACGATCACCTTGAGCCCTCACAATGGTATCGGAACCAGATCGACACGAAACCTCTCTCCAAACACATTCAGGACACAGTCCCGATATACCCTCGCAGCACTCACAGTGCAGTCATCCGCAATCTCAACCTCAAGCGGAGAACCCAAAGTCCCCGGAGCATCCCGAAACTTCTTGCTGAGCTCAGGAGATACAAACGATCGGGTAGCTCCCGAATCGAAAAGAACATGAGCCGACATACCATTAACCAAAAAGGTCCCTATACGCACGCATATATATATATATATATATATATATATATATATATATATATATATATATATATATATATATATATATATATATATATATATAAGCATAACCAATAAATATCAACAGGAAAATAGATTACGTACCAGCCACGACGTCTGATGCTGCCCGAGCCTCCTTGGTAGTCAACTAAAATGCGCGGCTCTTCACCGCAGGAGCTTCCGCCTTGACAGGGCGACCATCAGTGATCCTCGTTGTGGCGGGCGCAAGCGCCGCCACTGCTCCTCCTCCTCCCTGCAACCTCGGACAATCGGCCTTTTTATGGCCAGTCTGGTTGCAGTGGAAACAAATCAAGCCCTTCTTGGGGCAATCCATGCTCATGTGGCCTGGCTGGCCACACCCGTAACATCCTGATCCTGCCGCTCGACAGGCCCACTGTGCGGCTTACCGCACTTGGCACACCGGCCTTGGCCCTGGTGGCTCGTACTGGAAGAATTAGAGGTCTTAGGCTTTTTAGCCTGACCTACAGCCGTCTGAACTTGCTCCGGCTTCCGCTTCGTGCGGAGCTCCAACTCAATCTCTTGTTCTCGGGCCCTCTCTACCATCTCATTCATGGTTTTGCACATTGAAAAGCTTACGAACTCACGGATATCATCCCTTAGCATGTAATGATACCTCATCCTCCTCATATCCTCATCCGCACTATACTGCGGAATCAATAGTGCTCGCTCCCGAAACTTGGCGGTGATCTGCGCCACGGTCTCGGTGGTCTGTTGTAGCTCCTGAAACTCACTCACTAACCGTTGCACCTCAATGGATGGTGAAAACTCCAAATCAAAGCGTCTGACAAACTCCTCCCATGACATCTCAGCCATACCGGCTGATCCCACCTGGCTGGTCACTTCCTCCCACCAATCCCTGGCTCGGTCCCTCAACATACACGAAGCAAACCTCACCTTAGCCGCCTCGGGGCAAAGGCTCCTGCACTGGGCATTCTCCATGTCTGCCACCCAGCGTCGACTAGATATGGGATCCCTGACCCCGAAGAACTCAGGCGCCCCACACACCTTGAATTTCCGGAACGAGGGAGTTCGGACCCCAACCTAGCCCGCAGCAATCTAGGATCGGAAAGACCCAAGCCGCTCCTCCATGATCTCCATCATCCCTTCCTTGACGGTCCCGAAAATCATTGGGGTAGCGTCAAGGATGCCCCTCGTAACCTCGGCTGCAATAAGCTCGTGCAGCCTCTCGTCAATAGGCTCAGTATCGTAGCCCGACCCAGATCCTGATCCTGATCTCCCTGCTCCATGACGTGTCACCACCATTATGAACTGAAAATACCATACAACATAATGTTTAAGATATTCAAAATGGGATTCCTCCGCACCGGTCTCCTTAGAGCTTCCAGATCTAACATTGGTTCGGGTACAGGTCCTGTGCTTTCATTAGTACCGGCCCAATACTACCTTCCACGCCTACATGTACCTTCCCCAAGGCTTTACCTGTTAACTCTAATTTATCCCAGAACAAAACATATCTCACAAGCTACCGCATACTCAAATCCTAGGCTATCCTAAGATTTGCTCAGCCCCATCAAACCATAATCCCAGCAGACATAACAGGTTGCCCTATGCATGCAAGTTATACACAAATAGAACCACATAGACTTTCAAATAAGCTTCTACCCTAGACCACAATCCAGACAAGGAACAGTAATAAAGTAGAATTCATCATTCTAGGGCTATGCAATCCTAAACGTATACAACTTTGAAAGCATACATATAGCAAAATCCATCTGATTATTAAATTTCAAATATTAATATAGCATGGCTAACATATTGGGGAACCACTTACTTGAGATTGGCCGATTACGCGAATTGCACTCTCCCTTTTTCGGTTTTAAGAAGTTTGTAACTTTTGATTTTAAGAAAACAATTTTACCATTTCCTCAGTTTGAGTTCTGACACCCCCGAGAGTATGCCCGAATCCCTCAAACCAAGGCTCTGATACCAACTTGTAACAGCCCAGATTTCTAATAAAATTTTTCATTTTAAATAACCAACCATTTCCATAAATATAAAATTCCAATCACATTTGTTTTCAAAATCCATAACATCTGATAAATTATTCATAATATCAAGTGTCTCGATTAAAACGCCAGAGAGTGCATGTTGCGTCATCACGTCGGGCTCTTGCCCGTAGATCCTGAAGTACCTGAAACAATCAACAAACAGTAAGCTAATGCTTAGTGAGCTCCCCAGAGCATACCCCCACATAATCCACATAATCACATAGTCCATATCAATCACATAATCCATATCAATCACATACACCATGCATATAACATATAGGGATGTCGTGGGCTCCCCTATGGTCTTACACCAAGATGTCGTGGGCTCCCCCCAGAGTCTTACACCTATGTGTCATGGCCTCCCCCCATGGTCTTTACCATAGAAAAACAAAATGTGAAATAATGATAATGATAATGATAAATACAAACATAAAGTTGCTAACGATATTAACTATGGAGCATCCAAGTAAAAAACCATGAATAAACCATAATGACATAAAATTTAAAAAAAAAAACATTAACGCTTCAATTTACAAATAAGAAAAATTAAAAAAAAAATGGTTTCGACATGGTTTATCGAATTTACGTTTATTTACTTGAATAAAAATAGATAAAAAAACATTAAAAAAATCATAAATAACTAAAAATATAAAAAAATAGAAAAAAAATGTCAAAAGGATAAAAAAAAGTTATGAAATCATTGAATATATATATATATATATATATATATATATATATATATATATATATATATATATATATATATATATATATATATATATATATATATATATATAGACAAAATTTCAAATTTACAAAATTACACAAACGGTCCTTGAGGTTTGTAGTATATTGCAAATTTGTTACAAGGGTAAAATTGTCTTTTTTTCATTAAAATCTAACAACTGAAAAGTTAGATTTAACGGCAGGAGGACCTTTTATGTAATTTTGCAAACCACAGAGACCAGTGGCATGACGTTTTCCATAAAAGTCTTTAAAGTGAGATATTTACAAACCACATGGACCAATTATGAAATTGTATCTAGCAATAATGTTCTCAAATAATAAAACAATCTGGTCCAAACTTATTTAATTTTAACTAAAACCCTGTTTGGTAAAATACCATTAATTGTGATGTATACGTATCGGTTAGACATCCTTAAAGAAATTTTTTAATGTAAAATAGAATTAAAAAGTAGAAACTTTTAACTTCTAGTAAGGAATTAAAGGGAAATCTACGAAAAAAGACCCAAAGTTTTGGATCAGTTTATGATCTAGTCCTAAATTAAATTTCATTTACAAAAGGGCAGGAAACTGACTATTATAATCACTTTATCCCTCTTTTACCTTTTCAACAAGTTACCTATTGAGGTGTGCGCCAAATGGACTGTTGGGGTGATGTGGCATGGCCTTTCTTTAAAATTTAAAAACTTAAATTTTGGGGGAAAATGTATGGGAGGGAATCAAACCCTTATTATCATGTTTAGATCTATCCCTTTTGTCCCTAAATCTTCATGGTGTGAGAAATGGAAAGGCTGGATCTCATAAAGTTGGCAACTTTATGAATCCATGTGATCATTCTAGTGTCATATGTTCCAGATCAGAGGATCTATGTAGTTTTTGGTTTTATGCTCAAGTTTAAATCCTTATTGTCATGTTTTTGACCTAAAATGGAAGGGACATGCATTGGACATACATGTCCATAAAGGTACAATTTTTTCGGGCTTATTAGGAGTAAGAAATCATTATGGAAACTTTGGGTGAGCAACTTTGGAAGTTGGGTGCTTAATGAGTGTCTTTGTGCTTTTGTTAATCCTTAAGGAATTAGGGTTTGGGATCTTGATTTTTTGAGGAGTCTTAATGGATAAAGTTGGAAACTTTATCCATCAAGACCATGGGAAGGACCAGATATGGGCTTTGGAGCTCTTGAAGTTGTAGGAAAATGGCTTAATGGATTAAGTTGTCCAGACTACTCCCCACGGTGTGGCCTTAAGTTGCCACAACGTGGCGATTTGGTGGGAACCCGTCTGCCTTGTCGTTTAGCAGCCATGACGTGGAAAGGATGGTCATGGCATGGCGACCAGCTGGAGGTTGACTTTTGACTTTTGACTTTTGACCGTTGACTTTGACCAAGTTTGACATTAGGTCATTTGGGGTATCTTGAGTACTAGATTGAGGCTTGGTCCCTGTGTTGTACACCGTAGAGCCAGTACTTGGAGTAGCATTCAGTTTAGCTATCTTTCGGACATTGAGGTGAGTTTTCCTCACTGTACCCATGGGTCAAAGGCACCAATGTCGGCCCACTAGGTTGTGTTGTGTGTCCTAGTTTATAGGATATTGTTATGCTATAGTAACCTATTAGATTGGTAGAACTATATGGTTACCTGTATTTGCTGATTATTGTTTACATGTTGCATATGTCAACATATTGGTGGTTGGGTTGAGACAAGAAGCCAACAAACCATGGATGGTTGGGTAGAGGTGGTACTGCTTCGTGTATTAGACCAACAAACTCGGGATGGTTGATTTGAGGCTATAAGACAACAAAATCTGGATAGTTAGGTTGAGGCAATATGCCAACAAACCCTAGATGGTTGGGTTGAGGCCATGGTCCAACAAACCCTATTGCATGTATTGTATTTTTGTTATCGTATGGGGTATGTTGGGGGGGGGGGGGAACTCACTAAGCTTTGGCTCACAGTTTGATTTTATGGTTTCAGGTACCTCAGATGATAGGGGCAAGGAAAAGGCGTGATTGTGCACATCATCCTGGATTTTTATATGACTTATGATTTTGGGATACTCTTATTTATGTTTATGGTTTTGAGAAACTATGATTTGATGTAAATTATGGATTTTGGATTGGTTTTAAAAATGAAAATTTTTGTCATGATTTTGGGATGTTACAAGTTGGTATCAGAGCCCTGGTTTGGCAGAATTGGATGAACACTTGTTTGATTCCAGACTCAAACTAAGGATCTGCAAAATGTTTTTCAAAATTTAACCTTAGGAAAACCAACAGGAGGTATGCGGTGTATACAATCAGCCGAAGCCAAGGAAAGTGATTCCCCAAGATACCCACACTTGGTTTGTGTATTGATGATATGATAGAATTTCATGCTAGTATATAGGCCAAGGAACTTCAAAAAATGCATGATAGAATTGATTGGTGAATGATGTCTGATAACCTAGGAGAACTTCTTGTTATGCTATGTTAAACTGACATTATGACCGTGGTTGCTTAGTGTGTGCACCATAATTGTACATAACCAAGATTCTATAGTCTGAGAATGATTCCTTTAGCATTATTTACTGTTCCTCGTCTGGTTGTGGGCTTAGGGTAGAATCAAGTATTAGACCGTCTATTGAGTCTAGTGTTATGTATAATTAGAATGCACGAGCAGCACCAGGGTTAGTGTAAGTTTCATGAGTGAGTATGAGTTGTAGTTGATGGGTTTTGAGCATTCTAACACTCCTATGGTGTACATGCAACCCTATAAACCTTGAATCTATGTTTTCTCTAATATACATGCAAATTTGATTTTTCAAGGTTTACTTCCTAACTAGCATGGCATGGGGAATATGTAATATAAAACTAGTAGAAGTACATACATTTCTTGTTGCTTGGATTCCTTGAAGGCTTTGTGAGCCTAGCACCCCAAATGTTGTGCCTCAAATGCTTCACACAACACCACAAGACTTGGAATAACTTGAGAGAATGTCACTAACACTCAAAATCGGTTATGCCCTCTTAGAATCAACTAGTCGCCGATTTTGCTAGCTATAGGGTTCCTTTTATAGTGTTGTCACAATTAGGGTTTACACAGGAATGCCCTTAATTGTCATGACTCTTGATTTCTAATGATCCATGGGTTTGTAACTCCCATATCCATGGAGCTCCAAATCACAATAAACCATGGATCATGAATCCACCATAAAAGATTAGATGATTGTCATAATCAACCCTATGTATTTAATTAGTCTCATTTTGATCACCAAATTAATTCTAAATTAATACTTGATCAATACTAATTAAATAATACTATTATTAATATATTAGAACTTATAATATATTAATAATCACAAGTGTCCTTTCTCTCATTTAGTCTATCCAAGTATTGCAATGCCATGCAACCCAAATGGACCATGCCGGGTCGGGTCAAGTACATACCAAATAAAGTTATGGACTTAGACACTATATCCAACAGTCTCCCACTTGGATAAGTCTAATAACTATATTTGCAGATATGACTTCAGGATCCGACTAGCAATCGTAGCTCTTTCAAAGTCTCTCGGAACTGAGATAATAATGATACGCCATTTAAGATAAGTGATCATATAATCCTCTGCTCTCAAGATATCAGCCGGACAAACACATGGAACATGGTCTTACTTATTTTCCAGCATTTGTTTCTCGATCTCTGATTTGTTTCGACATAGAACTAAATTGAACACATCAATTAGGTTCTGACCGGGCTCGGTACATAAGTCAAAACCAAATCATCGAGGGGCCCAGATATCGCTTCTATTTCTAGAAGGAACAGATAAACTTCGACTCATATGCTTGTACTGACCACTTGTTGAATTATGCACAAAAGCACGTTTTATAACATCGAATTACCAATGCGTTTTCGTACAATCAATGGATAACCAACTCATAGTTAACAACTCATATTTCTAGGTTTAAAGATTTATATGATATTACCGTCTCACGATCACTCGAGATAAATTCCATGAAGTGATGCAAGTGAGCGTGGGTTGAATCCAATACTCAGAACTTATGAGCACTCATGAATGTTGCAACAACTATTGCTATGTCTAATACCCTTTAGACATATCATACAAACCAAATTCATGACAGTCTTGATTCATATCTACTTCCGACATATGACCGACTGTGGAGAGTTCGAATAAAATAATTATTCTGGAAGTCAAAACATGCAAAATTGAAACCATAGTAAACGATTAACATAAGATAGTAACACTTTACTCATAAATAAATAACAACTTTTATTTAATCATCAAAATGTTAATTACATTTTACAAGTTTCAGAAATCTAATTGTTGAAACTAATATCATCCTTCAGCCCGATGCGCCTCGCATGTTGTAAATGCTTAACCCTACTCAGTCCCTTCGTGAGGGGATCTGTTGGGTTCTCATTTGATGATACCCTCTTAGCCACGAGGAGTCCTTCTTCTATTCGATGTCTGATGAAATGGTATTTTCTGTCAATGTGCCTAGATCACCCGTGATCTCTTGGTTCCTTAGCCAAAGCAACCGCACTTTCGCTGTCACAGAAAATCTCCATTGGCTCCTTTATAGCTGGTACAACTCCAAGGTCTCCGATGAAGTTCTTTAGCCATATCGCCTCCTTTGCTGCTTCACTCGCTGCTATGTACTCTGATTCACAAGTAGAATTAGCTACTGTCTCCTGCTTGGAACTTTTCCAAGTAATTGCCCCTCCATTTAGGATAAAGACCCAACCTGACTGAGAGCGGAAATTATCCCTATCAGTCTGAAAGCTAGCATCGCTATATCCTTCCACTCTCAAATCATCACTGCCTCCGAGGGTAAGGACCCAGTCCTTAGTCCTCCACGGATACTTGAGAATGTTCTTTACCGCAGTCCAGTAAGCCTTGCCAGGGTTCCCTTGATATCTACTGACCATGCTCAAAGCAAAGGCCACATCAGGGCGAGTACAAGTCATAGCATACATGATAGAGCCCACAGCGGAAGCATATGGTATATGACTCATCTCAGCTATCTCAGCCTCTGTACTCAGACTCTGAGTCTTACTCAGCTTGGCATTACTCTGGATGGGTAATTCCCCTTTCTTGGATTTTTGCATGCTGAACCTCTTCAGCACCTTATCCAAGTAAGTACTTTGACTAAGTCCAATTAGTCTCTTACCCCTATCTCTTAATATCCTTATCCCTAGGATATAGGCAGCTTCTCCAAGGTCCTTCATAGCGAAACACTTCCCAAGTCAGGACTTCACTTCCTGCAAGGTTGGGACGTCATTTCCTATGAGTAGTATGTCATCCACATACAACACCAAAAAGCTGACTATACTCCCACTAGCCCTGACATACACACAGGACTCATCTTCGCTCCTCGAGAAACCAAACTCTTTGACTTTCTCGTCGAAGAAAAGATTCCATCTACGAGATGCTTGTTTCAATCCATAAATGGATTTCTCAAGCTTACACACTCTATTAGGGTACTTAGCATCGACAAAACCCTCTGGGTGAGCCATGTAAACATCCTCAGCCAACTTTCCATTAAGGAAAGCGGTTTTGACATCCATTTGCCATATTTCATAATCATGAAATGCAGCTATGGCCAGTAAGACCCTAATAGACTTAATTTTTGCTACTGGTGAGAAGGTCTCATCATAGTCAACTCCCGGAGTTTGAGTAAAGCCCTTCGCAACCAGTCGCGCTTTGTAAGTGTGTACCTTCCCATCCATGTCGGTCTTCTTCTTAAAGATCCATTTGCACCCAACTGTCTTACGACCTGGTACATTGTCAACCAAGTTCCACACTTGATTGTCATACATGGATTGAATCTCGCTGTCCATAGCCTCCTTCCATTTAGCAGACTCGGGGCCTGCCATGGCTTCCCTGTAATTATTAGGTTCATCCAAATCTATTAGTGTACTATCACTAATAAATGTATCACCTTCAGTGGTGATGTGATAACCATAATAAAAATCAGGTGTGTTCTTCACCCTAGTGGAACGCCTCGGAGGTACAGACTCATCTATCGGATCAACAGGAGTTTCCTCCCCAGGTTGGCTGATAGTATTTGAGGTTCCTTCACCGCTTGACTCTTGGAGCTCTTCAAGGTCAATTTGCCTCCCACTGTCCCCTTGGCTAATAAATTCTCTCTCACGAAAGACTCCTCTTCTTGCTACAAAGACCACATTATCACTGGGTCTGTAGAAGAGGTAACCAAAGGATCTCTGTGGGTAGCCAATGAAAATACACTTCTCACTTCGAGGTTCAAGCTTATCATGAGTCTCACGCCTCACGAAAGCTTCACAACCCCAAATCTTGATATGGTCTAAATTGGGAACTTTCCCAGTCCACATCTCGTGAGGTGTTTTGGCAACCTTTTTAGTAGGGACTAGATTAAGGATATGGTCGGCAGTCTCTAAGGCATACCCCCAGAAAGAGATTAGTAACGAAGCTCGACTCATCTTGGAACGAACCATATCCAACAAGGTTCGATTGCGCCTCTCAGCTACACCATTCAACTGTGGTGTTCTGGGAGGTGTCAATTGTGAGACAATCCCACATTCCTTAAGATAGTCAAGGAACTCAATGCTAAGATACTCTCCTCCCCGATCGGATCGGAGCATCTTGATGTTCCTGCCCAATTGATTCTCAACTTCCTGCTTAAACTCTTTGAAATTTTCAAAGGTTTCTGACTTATGCTTGATTAAGTAGATATATCCATATCTGCTATAATCATTTGTAAAAGTCACATAATAGCGATTAGCATCTCTTGTAGCAACTCTGAAGGGCCCACACACATCTGTGTACCAGGTCCAACAAACCTTCACCCCTATCACAAGTACCTGTGAAGGGTGACTTCGTCATTTTTCCAAGTAAACAAGACTCGCAACTATCATCCGACTTTAGGTCAAATGATTCCAAGACTCCAGCCTTTTGGAGTTGGCCTATGCGCTTCTTGTTGACATGTCCAAGACGACAATGCCACAAGGATGCTTTATCCAAGCTATTCGAAGAATCAATATACAACACATTATTTCCTAGATTGTCTACAACATTCACAGCTTCATATACACCATCACAAGGTAATGCTTTAAAGTAAAATACATCATTGTAGTAAACATTAATAGCACCATTATTATTATCAAATAAAAATGTAAACCCTTGTTTGTACAAGCCATGAAAAGAAATAATATTTCTCGCCATTTCTGGCGTGTAACAACATTTATTCAAATCTAACATTAACCCATTATTTAGCAATAAAGAATAAACTCCTATCTTGGTGACAGGTGATGCTTTCCTGTTGCCCATGACTAACTTTATCTTCCCGTGCTCCACTTGCTCACTTCTTCTTAGGCCCTGCAAATCAGTACAAATGTGAATACCACAACCTGTATCAAGCACCCAAGAATTAGCATTAGATGAGTTATTAGACAATATTGTATAAATACATGCATGGGTGGGTTTAACTTTCCCATCCTTTACATCTTGCAAGTATTTGGGGCAGCTCCGCTTCCAGTGCCCCTTTTCTTGACAATAGAAGCATTGTGCTTCCTTTGGGTTTGAGGAAGGAGTGATGGGACCTTTCTTTATCCCACTAGAAGAGGAACCATCAAGGGGCGTACCCTTGGTACCCTTCGAAGGGGTTTTCCTCTTCTTACCCTTTCCCTGCCCAATCGCAAGAACAGGGGCTGCTGAAGGAGTAGAAGTAGAAGTAACAACCGCTTTACTCTTAAGGCCATTTTCAGCTGTCCTTAAAAGTCCTTGAAGTTTACTTAGTGTGACTTCCTCCTTGTTCATACGATAAGTCATACGAAACTGATCATAACTTGGAGGTAAGGAATGGAGAATGATGTCAATCGCCATTTCTTCAGGAAAGTCCACATTGAGCTTCAATAACCGGTCAACGAACCTTTGCATTTTCTGCATGTGACCGGTGATGGGTTCACCATCTTTCATTCTGGTTGTTATCATGGAGGAGATGATTCCATACCTCTCCTGATGCGCGCTCTGATGGTACCTTTCCATCAGATCCTGGTGTATCTCATAGGGGTAGAAATCTTCATAGGATTTTTGAAGTTCAGGAGTCATGGTGGCCATCATGATGCATGCTACTTTAGTAGCATCCGTTTCATGTGCAACAAACTCCGCAAACTCTTCAGGAGTAGCAGTGGCTTCATTCACAACCTTAAGCTCCCTATCGAGAACATACTCCTTGTCCTCATAGCGGGTAATCATCCTGATGTTTCTGATCCACTCATTGAAGTTGGATCCATCAAAAGTGACTTTCCTACACAAGTTCATAAGGGAAAAGGAGCCTGTTGGGTTTAAGCCAGAAGCATTGTTGGAAGACATCTGAAAGAAAAGAAAGACAAGTTTCATTAGATTAAGAGTCCTTAATAAGTCACCCAAATGAAATATTAAGGCTAGGATCCAACAAACTATTTATAGTTGGAAGAGGGATGCCATAATCCAAGCTATAAAATATTTGAAGGTAGGTAAATGACGATTTACCAATTTCCACCATAAGAACGAAATATTTTATTATTAGGTTTTATTGGATTTGAAACTCCTAGATCTTTTGAGATACATTGAACTTTTCAATGGCATGTTTAAATCTCGATTGTGCCCTCTCAAGTTTGTGACTGGTATGCCAAGGATCACAAACAAGGTGTGAATAACCATACAAATTGACTTGGTACCCTTCACTATATTACCTAATCGATGTGCCGGTTAACCACACACGCTCCACCGATCTATAATAAAGTCAAGTTACCCTTTGCCACACTTACTAGTCCTTGTTAGTGTGCCGGTTAACCACACACGCTCCACTAACGACTTGGTAAGGTACAAAGTGTAATTTTATGGGCTAGCACCTATTTCACATTTTCCTAAAGTAACTAAGATTGGGAATTAATAATGTATAGTTACTTTATAATTCATTATACTTTTAATGAGAGTTAAAGTCTTATCCTACCCGTTCGGCTAACGACCCTCCACCAGTCAAGGAAGCTGTGGGTGAGAGTAGACACCCATTAAGCTGCCATTTTATAGGCAACAACCTTACACCCCCCTTATAGACCGGCTTCGTGAATGAGGCCTACTTGCGGTAAGAATGACTTATTCTTATACATATCTATATAAATAAGATTATAATAATAGTATAAGTGTTGATTTTTAAACTTTTAAAAATCTAAGGTTTAATTTTGAATTAAAGTATTAAAGTGTAAGACTTTACAAATTCCAAAACTTGAGGGCAAGTTTTGAAACTATTTCAAGACTCTTCAAATTTGTAACTTATGAGTTTTAATGGTTCATAAAGTTGAAGACTCTTCATTTTATGAAACCTACTATTCTTTAATGACAACTTTTAAAGAAGTGACTTTTGGTTATCCATAACTTGAGGACAAGTTATGAACACAATCATAAGCATTAAGATCATGCATTAATCTAGCATGTAAGTTACACACAATTCCTATGATCTTCTAAAACTCATAAGAACAAATATTCATATCAAGCAATTTCAAGAAATCACATATAAAACTTGAAAATTGATAATAGTCATTTGAAATGGGTTAACATAATCATTACCACTTTTAAAAACAGATTTTACAAGTCCAAAACAGTTTGGGATAATGATTCTAGCCCATTTCCAGCAACAAAACTCGGAAAACTGCCCATCACGCACCTACTCGTCGAGTACATGATCCTACTCGACGAGTAGGATGAATTTTGTCTTGGACTCGTCGAGTTATCCCCTTGCACTCGGCGAGTCCAGTCGCACAGTGAACAGTTTTTCGATTTTTCAAGCAGTTTGCATTAAATATACAGAAAACAAACCTGGCTCTGATACCACTGATGGGTTTTGAGCATTCTAACACTCCTATGGTGTACATACAACCCTATAAACCTTGAATCTATGTTTTCTCTAATATACATGCAAATTTGATTTTTCAAGGTTTACTTCCTAACTAGCATGGCATGGGGAATACGTAATATAAAACTAGTAGAAGTACATACCTTTCTTGTTGCTTGGATTCCTTGAAGACTTTGTGAGCCTAGCACCCCAAATGTTGTGCCTCAAATGCTTCACACAACACCACAAGACTTGGAATAACTTGAGAGAATGTCACTAACACTCAAAATCGGTTATGTCCTCTTAGAATCCACTAGTCGCCGATTTTGCTAGCTATAGGGTTCCTTTTATAGTGTTGTCACAATTAGGGTTTACACATGAATGCCCTTAATTGTCATGACTCTTGATTTCTAATGATCCATGGGTTTGTAACTCCCATATCCATGGAGCTCCAAATCACAATAAACCATGGATCATGAATCCACCATAAAAGATTAGATGATTGTCATAATCAACCCTATGTATTTAATTAGTCTCATTTTGATCACCAAATTAATTCTAAATTAATACTTTATCAATACTAATTAAATAATACTATTATTAATATATTAGAACTTATAATATATTAATAATCACAAGTGTCCTTTCTCTCATTTAGTCTATCCAAGTATTGCAATGCCATGCAACCCAAATGGACCATGCCGGGTCGGGTCAAGTACATACCAAATAAAGTTATGGACTTAGACACTATATCCAACAGTAGTGGGCCAGCCTGAGGAATAATTAGCCACTCTCGAGAGACTAAGTATAGGATGTATGTGTATCCTAGTTTTTGGGCTTTGTAGTCAGGTGGTCCATGACGATCCTTTGAGATAAACACGGGTAGGTGCGGAAAGTAGTACGGGTATGTACTACTGGAAGCACAGGACCCGTACACGTATCAAGGAAGTCACGAACCCCGAGGGTTTAGTCTTTCCATAATGTTGTAATAGTACGAATTGTGGTTTTTCTGATGTTTTCTGGTTTATTTTCAATATGCCGATCACTAGAGGTTCTGGATCAGGAGATGACGGCCCGGTGAGGCTGGGATTGACGGATGATGAGATCCGTGAGATGATCACCACTCAGGTGACCATGGTTGTGAGGGAGGTGATCCTAGAGGTTTTTGGGTCTATTAAGACCATGATGATTGAGCTTTTTGATGAACGATACGCTGGTGTGACCGAGGTTGTTGCTGCTGCAGCCACCACAATTGTTGCTACTGTGGTAGTTAAAGCGAGAGGTCATTTCAGTATCGGGACTTTAGCAACACGAAACCCCTGGAGTTCGATGGGGTCAAGGACTTGATTGTGGCTATGAGATGGTTGTCTGATGTGGAGGGTTGTTTCTTTACTTGTGCGTGTCCATAGGACCAGAAGGTCAAGTGGGCCCTGAACCTTCTTCGTGTGGGGGCGAAGGACTGGTGGAGGCTAGTGACTGGTGCTTATTCTCCTGCGGAGAAAGCCGTAGTGACTTGGGAGCAGTTTTCATAGATGTTCTGTACTAAGTATGTGTCGCTGGTGGAGAAGGAGATATTAGCCTATGAGTACCTGTCGCTAAGGCATATGACAGAGTCGGTGACAAAGATAATCAAGATGTTTATAGAGAGACCCTTTTTCTACCCCGTGTATGCTACTTCGGAGCAGGCTCATATGCCCCGCTAATTGAGCATGCTCAAGACGTAGATCCGTGATTTTGTTTCGACCCAGCAGTATGGTTCTCTATCCAAGTTGCAGTCTTTCACTCGGAGGAGATAGATTGAGATTTAGACCCATACGAGAGAGAAGAGGCAGACCCCGTCTCAGTCATAGGCGGCAGCAAAGCAGTTCAAACCCGCTGATTCGCGATCGGGAGGACATATCGGTCGTACTTGTGGCAAGTACGGGAAGGTGCACGAGGGTGTTTGTTGATCAGGGATTGGGTGCCACAATTTTGGCAGGTAGGACCATTTTGCAAGGGAGTGTCACCAGCCACAGCAGTAGGCCCCATCTCCGGGAGTTCGCATTTGTTATCATTATGATCCGGTGAGCAATGTAAAGGCCCAATGTCATTTACTTGCTGCTAGGCCCGTGCAGACACATGCCCCATCGACTCTTCAGATCATGGACGGACGTCAGGGGAGAGATGACTCCCTGAAGCCCAAGGGTCGTGCTTTTCAGCTCACAGCAGAGGAGGCCAGGGTGGCGCCTAACATCGTTACTGGTATGATGTCATTTATTTTTCTGTCAAGTTATTATATTGTATGCTTATGATTGTATTTATGCTAGGTACTTTTTAGTGAATTTTTTTTCCTGCTCTTGTGCTTTTTTACTCGGGTGCGAGTCGGTCTTTTGTGTCAGTCCTTTAGTAGGAGTTTCGATATGATTCTTGGAGAGTTGGAGGGTCCATTGCGAGTTTCCATCACCAACGAACATGTGATTTCTGCGATGAGCATTGTTCGGGATTGTACCTTGTAGATATCCGAGTTGTCTTATTTGATCGACTTGATTCCAATCCCTATGGGGGGATGTGTGTGTGATTGTAGGGATGGATTGCTTGAGCAGGTTCAGAGCTATGATCGACTGTGAGAGACAGCGGGTGGTAGTTCGAACCCCAAGTGGGGGAGAACTGTTTTTTTATGGTGAGAGTACCAGGGTTAGTTCGTCAGTTTGTTCAACTGTCAGGGCTCGACAGTATATTCAACTTGGATGTATGGGTCATCTCGCTTATATGATAGACACTTGGGTTGAGGAGAGAGTTTCGGTTTCAAATGTGCATGTGGTCAGAGAGTTTCCAGATTTATTTCTAGAGTATTTACCCGATGTGCCTCCTGTCAGGTAGGTGGAGTTCAAGATTGATCTGATCCCTGGTGCGGCCCCAATTGCTTAGGCGTCATATCGCCTCACACCCCCAGAGATGCAAGAGTTGTCTTCTCAGTTCAGGAGTTGCTGTGTAAGCAGTTTATCAAACCAAGTAGTTCGCCGTGGGGAGCACCAATCCTTTTTATGAAGAAGAAGGATGGGTCTCATCGTATGTGTATAGATTATCGAGAGTTAAACAAGTTAACAGTGAAGAAATGTTACCCACTCACCAGGATTAGTGATCTCTTCGATCAGTTGCAGGGTGCATCTTGGTTCTCTAAGATTGATTTTAGGTCGGGTTACCACCAAATGAGAGTCGTGGAGGAGGACGTGGAGAAGACAGCATTCTGGACTCGTTATGGTCATTACAAGTTCATGGTGATGTCGTTTAGGCTCACTAACGTACTGAAAACGTTCATGGATTTGATGGACCGGGTATGCAGGTCGATTATTGACGGGTCAATTATTGTTTTCATTGATGATATTTTGGTCCAATCCAAGACAAGGGAGTAGCATGAGGAGCACTTTAAAGAATTACTTAAAGTACTGAGACAGGAGAGGCTTTATGCCAAGTTCTCCAAGTTTGAGTTCTAGTTACGAGAGGTTCAGTTTTTGGGACACCTCGTCAACCAGAATGAGATTTTAGTTGATCCAGCCAAGATCGAGGTAGTGATACAGTAGGAGGTCCCATAGTCCCCATCTAAGATTAGGAGTTTCCTGGGATTGGTTGGTTACTATCAGAGATTCTTTTAGGATTTCTCCAAGACTGTTGTTCATCTGACCCGTTTGACAAAGAAGGGTGTGGATTTGCATTGGGGGCTTGAGCAGCAGGCTGCGTTTGAGACCTTGAGTAGAAAGTTATGTGAGGTCCCGGTATTGACCTTCCCTGAGGGTGCTGAGGATTTTGTGGTATTTTGTGATGCATCGATCATAGGTTTGGGGCGGTTCTCATGCAGAGAGGTAACGTCATTGCTTATGCATTCAGACAGTTGAAGCTTCATGAGATCAGGTATCCGACTCATGATTTGGAGTTGGGCGTAGTGGTTTTTGCCCTCAATATTTGGCGACATTATCTATATGGGGTTCGTTGTACCATTTAAACGGATCACAAGACCTTGAGGTATCATATGGATCAGTCGAATCTGAACATGAGGCAGCGCAGGTGGCTTGATGTGGTCAAGGATTATTATTGTGAAATTCTCTACCATCCGGGGAAGGCCAATGTGGTCGCCGACACTTTGAGCCACAAGGTGGCTAATACTCTTGGTCGTAGGCACTATTTGAGGATGACTATTGACTCCCCACTACTGTATTTGATCAGAGAGGCTCAAGCTGAGGGAGTCAAGAAGGAAAATTGGAAAAATGAGAGGATCAGGGGTGAGATTGACAGATTTACTACCGATAGTTGTGGGCTCTTGACTCGGTACGGTCGGGTTTGGGTCCCATTTTCCAGTGAGGTTCGTCAGATAGTATTAGAGGAGGCTCATAAGTCCAGGTTCTCGATCCATCCTGAAGCAACCAAGATGTATCGATATTTGAGGCTTATTTATTGGTGGCCATGCATGAAGCGGGAGATAGCATGGTATGTGAAGAGATGCCTAACCTGCCGGATGGACAAGGCAGAGCACTAGAGGCCGCATGGCAAGCTTCAGCCTTTGAAGGTGCCTATGTGGAAATTGGAGCAGATCACTATGGATTTCATCACCAAGCTGCCGAAGATTGCCAAGGGATTTGATGCGATTTGGGTCATTGTCGACCGGTTGACCAAGAGTGCCCACTTTCTAGTCATTTGGGAGAGTTCTTCAGTCGAGAAGTTGGCCGACGTGTATGTGTGCGAGATTATCTCTCTCCACGGAGTACCGTTCTTTATCGTATCTGACCGAGATGTTCAGTTTACTTCTCAGTTTTGGTAGAAGTTTCATGAGGAGTTGGGTACGAGACTACATTTCAGAACTGCTTATCACCCCCAGATTGATGGACAGAGTGAGCAGACCATTCAGACGCTCGAGGATATATCGGGGGCTTGTGTCATTTATTTTGGTGGGATTTGGGATTCCTACCTTCCCCTAGCTGAGTTTTCTTACAACAACAACTATACTTCTAGTATTGGTGCACCGCCTTTCGAGCTTCTCTACGGGAGGAAGTGTCGTACACCGGTTTGTTGGGTAGAGGTCGGTCTTAGGGTCATGGGGAAAACTGAGGTGGTCCTCAAGACAAAAGAGCTCATCCAAAAGATCAGGCAAAGATTATAGATGGATGAGAGCCAACAGAAGAGTTATGCTGACAAAAAGCGGTCAGAGTTAGAGTTTCTTAATTATGTGACTATATTTACAATATTTTTGCAATATCAACCAAATGAAGGGTTATCCCTGTTTATCACACTAGCCACTTTTTCCGAATTGCAAAAAAGTCACTAGTTTTACCAAAATTTCGATTTTGACACCGAGTTTCAAACTGAAAGAAAATCACTATATTACCACAAAATTTTGATTTTGACTGTAACGCCAAGTTTCGGGTATGTTCTTTTAAATAATTTAATAATTTTGAAGTTGGATCTCTGGTGGCCATGTCGTGGTGATGTAGTCCCACGGCGTGGCCAAGGCCAGAGTTATCGTGGACACTAAGATAGCACCACGACGAGGCATATATTCAACATGGCGTGGCAACTGTTTAAAGGAAAACCCTAATCCGGGGTTTGAGCCCCTATTTAAGGGAATGTGATGGATAGGGTTGCTCACCCTCAACCTTAATCACTCTCCCTCAGCCTCCAAGCGAAAACCCTAGCCTCTATTGCTAATTTTTGGGTTTTTGTGTGTTTTGGTGTTGTTTTGAAGAAGAAGAAGAAGAAGGCACCCTTGAGCTTTGTTTCAACAAGAAACTCTCCCCATCTACCTTGAGCATGTTTTTGGACTCTTATAAGTCCCCAAGATCCAATCATTATGTTAATTATCTTTAGATCTAGCCCTTTTGTCCCTAAATCTTCATGTTGTGAGAAATGGGAAGGTTAGATATCATAAAGTTGTGAACTTTATCAATCCATGTGATCATTCTAGTGTTATATGTTCCAGATCTGAGGATCTATGTAGGTTTTGGTTCCATGCTCAATTTTAAGTCCTTATTGCCATGTTTTTGACCTAAAATGGTAGGGACATGCATTGGATATACATGTCCATAAAGCTACGATTTTTAGGGCTTATTAGGAGTAACAAATCATTCTACAAACTTTGGGTGAACAAATTTGGAATTTGGGTGCTTAATGAGTGTCTTTGTGCTTTTAGTCATCCTTAAGGAATTAGGGTTTGGGATCTTGACTTGTTGAGGAGTCTTAATGGATAAAGGTGGAAACTTTATCCATCAAGACCATAGGAAGGAACAAATCTAGGCTTTGGAGCTCTTGAAGTTGTAGGAAAATGGATTAATGGATTAAGTTGTCTAGACTAGTACCCACGGTGTGGCCTTAGGTTTCCACGGTGTGGCGACTGGGTAGGAACCTGTCTTCCTTGTCGTTTAGCAGCCACAGTCTGGCAAGGATGGCCAAGGCGTGGCGAACAGCTGGAGGTTGACTTTTGACTTTTGACCGTTGACCATTGACTTTGACCAAGTTTGTCTTTAGGTCATTTGGGGTATCTTGAGTAGTAGATTGAGGCTTGGTCCCCGTGTGTTGTACAGGTGACTCGTAGAGCCGATACTTGGAGCAGCATTTGGTTCAGCTATCTTTCGGACATTGAGGTGAGTTTTCCTCATTGTACCTATAGATCGAAGGCACCAATGTCGGCCCACTAGGTTGTGCTGTGTGTTATGGTTTATAGGATATTGTTATGTTATAGTAACCTATTATATTGGTAGAACTTTAAGGTTACCTGTACTTTTTTACTATTGTTTACCTGTTGCATACGTCGACATATTGGTGCTTGGGTTGAGGCGTGAAGCCAATAAACCCTGAATGATTAGGTTGAAGTGGTACTGCTTCGTGCGGTAGACCAAAAAACTTAGGATGGTTGAGTTGAGGTTATAAGCTAACAAACTCTGGATGGTTGGGTTAAGGTAATACGCCAACAAACCATGGATGGTTGGGTTAAGGCCATGGGCCAACAAACCCTATTGCATGTATTGTACTTGTTATTATCATGCGGGGTATGTTAGGGGGGAACTCACTAAGCTTTGACTTACAGTTTGATTTAATGGTTTCAGCTACTTCAGAGGATAGGGGCAAGGCGAAGGCGTGATTCTGCACATCATCCTATATATTTTATGACTTATGATTTTGGGATACTCTTATTCATGTTTATGGTTTTGAGAAACTATGCTTTGATGTAACTTATGGATTTTGGATTGGTTTTAAAAATGAAAATTTTTGTCACGATTTTGGGATGTTATATTGACACCGAGTGTTTTTTTAATTATGTCATTACATTTATAATTTTGTTGCAATGTCAACCAATTGAATAATTCAGTAGATGCTATTGTGGTTTAGAAACTCAACTTGTACAACAAACAAATGAACGTCGATCCAATGGTTCAAATTCACTTACAAGTCTGGGAAAAGGGCATAATCACCCTTTTAGGAGATATTATTGTGGTTTAGAAGCACACTTTGTACAACAATAAATGAAGACCCTTGCAACGTCGATTTAGTGGTGCAAACTCACTAAGCATCTCGTGGATCAACCTTGAAGGGGTCTTCATTTACTTGTTGTACAAATCGAGCTTCTAAACCACAATAGTATCTCCTGAAAGGGTGAGTACGCAATCTTCACTGACTATTAAGTGATTTTAAACCACTAGATTGACCTTCAGACGCCATTTGTGAAGAAATACTCTGACAATAATTAAACATTAAACATTATAATTAAAAGTGTCACCTAAAAGGGCGAGTACACAAATTTTGCGGACTTTTAAATGAGTTTGAACCACTAGATCGACCTAAAAAGATATGTGAAATTAGTTTCGATGCAAACTCTATATTCGAAACTCAATCTTAGCACATAAGATCTTACGTGGCTTCCACATCACTATATTGTCATGTCATTTATTTAGTAACCTGAGATGTGCGAGCACTACCCATATATGTTTTTGAATGAGGATTTTGAGCACGAAATCAAGTTCAAGTAGGGGAGAGTTGTAATACCAATTATAGTTATATATTTCTTTTGTGTTCATAGAAATTAAGATTTCAAATATGGAATTTTAGGTGGACATGACGTGGTAGTGAAGATAGCACGACGTGGACTCACTCGATAAGAAATGCGCTTTCTAATGGACACCACGATGTGGCGACGGCCAGTATGTAAAACCCTAATTTTTGGGGTTTAGATCCCTATTTAAGGGATATAATGGCTAGGGTTTTCTCACCCTCAGCCTCCATCACTCCCTATTGACCTAAAATGAACCCTAGCCTCCCTTATTGACATCTTGAAGCTTTTTTTGGTGTTTTGTAGTGTTGAAGAGGAAGAAGGTGATCTTTGTCCAAAGATCCAGTAAGCAAGTATCCCCACCACCTTATTACACACATTTTGGACCCTTGTAAGTCCTTAAGTTCATACCTTTTGTGTGCAATCCTTCTAGAACTAGACTTCTCATCACTTTTATCCATGTTTATGATGGTTTGCATGGATATATTCCATAAAGTTGGAAACATTATGGATCCTTGTGGTTCCTTTGTAGCCTCATGTTCTAGATCTGAGGTTATATAGAGTTTTGGTTCCATGCATGGGGTTTTTGTGACAACTGTCAATTCAGGTCATTCTCGGACTCATGCATCTTTATAATAACCATTCATGCACATCATGCCATGGCCTAGTAGTATAAATTAGGTCAAAATCATACATAAACTAGGATCCATCTAAGACCTAGGACTAATATACTTGACACTTACGATTCTAGTAAGTTGCTTAACTACAATAGGAAATGCCAATGGTATAATTTGAATGAAACTTTCAAGCTTTGTTATAATTGAAAAAGGGTATAAAACCCTAAAAATAAATTAAAATATTCTAATTATACTTCATTATGATGATGAATATCAAACAATATTCCAAAAACCCTAAGAGAGCTAAAAATCCAAATTTATAAATCATAAAGCTTAAAAACTTTATAAAATTTGGCTATAAACTTTCTAATATCAAATTTTTATTAATCAAATTATGGATTATAATCATTGAAATAGAAATCAAATTATCATGCAATAATCATAATTTATTAGTTAAAAACAAGATTTTTACAAATAAATCAAGAATTGCTTAATAAATATTTTTATAAAAATTAGGGTTTTTATAAAATTATTGGAGGGAATTTTATAAAATTTGAAATTAGGAGAGAGGAGGCCTAATGCATGATAGAGCCAGCCATTCTCCCCTCCCCATGCACTCTCTCTTCCCAAAACTTAATCATTAGACTTAAACCTTCACTCTACCTCTTCTCTCTTCACTCTCTCAGACTCCACCCTCCTAACACACAAACTCTCTTCCTCTCTCTCTCTAACTCACGAAATTTTTCTCATTTCTCTGCCAAATTTCGAGATTTAGAAGACCTTGAAGTGTTCTTACTTCCCTCAAGATCAAAACCAAGGTAAACAACAACATGTTCTTCCATAGTTTCATGATTCTACTTCCTTTTCTTCTTAGTTTTCTCTTCTTTTCGGATTCTATGTCTTTCCATGGCTAGAAATCTTTATTTTCCCCTTGTGGTTTGTAGATTCTCACCATAACACAATGCATGTGTTTGAAATGGTGAAAATCCGGGATCAAACCCATGCAAGGAGTGAAAATGATGCACATATGTTCATGTGACTTCAAAAACAAGTATTACATCTTCTTCTCCATTTCTTTTGTGTTCTTGCATGGTCAAAAGCATTTAAACCATTTCTAGTACATCTTGGATGCTCATTCACTCCATGCATGTGCTAGAAATCGGACCTTATCAAAGGCATGCATGATGTTCTTGTCAAAATGTCCTAAGGATGCACTCAAAGCAAACATGCAATCTGCCAGATTACTTTGTTCAACTTTGAACGACCATAACTCGGTCATTTCTTAACCAAATCATGATATTCTTTTTGTATTGGATAATTTAATGAGTTAACTTTCAAACCCAACTGGTCTCACTGTAAAATGTTAAATATCCGATTTTTGGCAATTTTTACAAAATGGTTGCGCAAACAGCTCTTTTTCTATGATCACCATTTTTGCCTAGCATTATCGATGGCCTTAAACCCAACCATAAATCTGGGGAAAAATACTTTAGAAACTTAACATATGCAGTGAATGATGGTTGAAATTTCGTGGCTTAAAACTCCACTGAATGGGCTACATAAATTCATAAACTTCAGCCACATTTACATCTCATGCACCATTGCATGCAACATTTCTTATCTTGTTTGGGTTCAATACCCCTATTTCCCTTCTGAATAAATTTCGAACATTTTTCCTTTTGGAAGCCCTCACATGCATGTGATAATCTGTAAAATACCAAAAGCTTTATTTATTTCTTTGATTTATTAAAATTATTGCTAGAAACCAAGGGCATAAATCACATAAAATACTTCCAGAGGTCAATAAATCCGGAACAAATTCATGAATGACCCTTATGATGGATAATGACCCCTCACTAAATTTCATCAATTTTTTTTGCTGTTTGGTATGATTTCCAATTTTCTTTTTGTTAGGATATAATAAATCACAAAACCACTTTGGAGAGTGTGAAAATTTTATCTAACAATTTTCGCATACCTTACCTGTGATGGATGACTCAGAAAAATAATTTCAACATTTTTCATCATGACTTGCTATTTTTCCCAATTTTTGGTAATTATAATGGTTTAAATACAGGAAAATAGTTCTGATTATCCAAAATTCATGAAAATTTACCAGAACATCATGTTTTACAGTAGGAGGTTACATAAAAATTTTAAGGATTTTTCTCCACTGTAAACTATTTTTCTCTTAATTTCTAAAGTTAATTACACTTAAATACACATAAATACCCAAAACCGGATTATATAATATGAAGACCACTTTTGATATTTTTCTCAGGTTATTTATACTGTAAATGATGTTACAAAAATTTTTGGTAATTTATTTTAACTGTTTAATATTTTTCTCAGGTTATTTATACTGTTTAATATTATTTCTTCAATTAAAAATTTTTGATATTTTTCTCAGGTTATTTTAACTGTTTAATATTATTTCTTCAATTAAAAATTTTTGGTAATTTTTGGTAATTTATTTTAACTGTTTAATTTGGAAAATTTATATTCCAATGTTGTAATTAATCGCACGATTTGTAGAATTTCATTATTTCAGAAAAAATGTAACCAATTAATATAAAATCAAATACTAAAACATAAATTGGCATTTCACTATATGTAGAATTTAGTATATTAGCGTTAGATTTCGACATGGAAACTCACTAGTGTGTGTTTGATGTCGTAGGATCCCGGTAGTAAGACGTTGGTGCATTCCGAAGTACCACTTGTACCTACTCGAAACGTTGTGAGTATTCACGCACTCCCCTATTTTCAGTTTTTATGTTTTGGGGTGGAAAAGCATGTCCCGAAAAACTATTATTTTAATGTTGTATTTAAATTGATTTGTATCAAACATGATTGCTATTTTATTGCTATGTCTCTCTATGTATGTCTATGCAACACGGAACATGAGAACTTATCGTACTAAGGCCCTTCCCTTATCTCTAACCATTAACTCTTTGAGCCAATGGTCATTATGGATAGCGCTATTAGGAATTGACAACTCCTCACTCACCCTATTGCTGGAGTGCATGATACCATATTCATCTATGGAACGATAAGCATAGATCTTGATAGGGCTTCAGTCATAGGTTTGGTTGAGACTCATTGTTTGCTCATACACATACAAACTCGTTACACATTATAGCAATAAACTTGTTATCTATTATGGCAATAAAATCGTTTATCAATTTTAGCAATCAACTTTGTTTCTCATTATAGCAATGAACTTTGTTCTCATTAAAGCAATGTACTTGTATTTATGAAAAGTCTTATACCAAATCTTGATTTTATAAACCTGTGAACTCACCAACTATTTTCATAGTTGACGCTCGTTTTACATGCTTTTTCATGAAATAATTAGTAAGTGGATATAGAGATTCATCATCATAGAGCATGCTGCATCGTGTGGAAGTTATTTTATGAAGTTATATTTTGAACAATGTCATTTTGGAAAACTTGTACTTTGTTTTGTTTAAACTATGGGTTGTAAACTTTTAAATATTGCTATGGTGATGTATCTTTATCTTTTGCAATGAAACCTTTGTCGCTGTCATACCTTGTGTTTCTGCTTTAGCGGGGTGTGACAGAAATGGTATCAGAGCTAAAGTTATAGAGAACATCGGTTTTTTTTTAAGAAAACACAACCTATAACTAAAACTTACAAAGAAATTCTTTTTACATCAAACATATTACTAGTATAATTAGGTCGGGAGTTGTATTATTGGACCTCGATTAAACATAGCCTGATCACCTATGTTTAATTAAGGAAAGATTTATACAAAGCTTGAGCTAATTATAATGGGAATATGTTCAACAAAAATATTTGAGAAAACTTTATTTCAAAAATTCAAAAAGGTTAATTTTGGTGTGTGTAAGCATTGCATATTATAGGTATACATTGTTATTTATTTCATATCTCATTGAAATTATGTCTCAGTCCACTATGTCAACATCGTCATCTTCCCACGCTGCCGCCTCAGCCGATGAGTCCGGCTACGTCACTATTATCCCTCGACGTAATCCCCCCGCCTCGGTAGAAGAAGACCCATCAGAGGATACGGAAGATACAGGGAACTCGGTGGAGATCAGCAATGACAACGCCTCGAGTCAACGACGCGAGGCATCACCTACATCAGTGTTGCCACAGCCACCACTTTATGGGCTTCGTATTCGGAGGACAGCAAGGAAGAGTGTCCCTATCCCGGGAAGGATAGCAACCAGTACAGCAGGACTTGGCACGGCAGGAACCAGTCAGGTAGGACCCAGCATGGCAGGACCGAGAGCACCCCCACCTCAACGAGTTATAGGGATACCTGTCAGGCGGTCAGGTATGACCCCGGAGGAGTCCCGGAGGATGCATTCGATGGCAGCGGGCCTACATCACAGTCTTGATGTGATAGCTGAGCATCGGGAAGTTTTGGATGAAGTGTTAACAAGGATGGAAATCCTGTTTCAGCATTCGATGGAGACTGCTGACACTGCTAGTGCTGCTAGACGAGTGGCAGGTCGTGCGATGACCGCATGTTATGTGTTTGGAGGGCTGTTACTGATTGTGGTGTGGATGTTTCTTGTTGGGATAGCGATTCGTACTTGGTTCTGATTTTAGTATTTTATTGTGTCATGAAATGAAAACCCATGTTGGGTATCTTTTGGGGAAAGACATTAAAACTTTATTTTGGGATTGATGTATTGTTTTGGTTTTAAGACTATTTCAAATGGTAATGAAGAAGTTTATTTTATGTTTGAAAACTTTTACTATGAGGTCAAACCCTAGAACTTATTTAGTCAATAGTTGAATAAAAAGGATTTTTCTTTTCTTTCCTTTCTAAAATCTATATGCCTAGTATTAATGCAAACCATTAATTTGACAACACTTGCGGTTTTCAAAATAGTAGTGAACTAAATATTATACATTATTTTATGTGTTTATACGTATTTCTTCTCTTGTGTCTTAGAACCATGTCAGGAAGGCCTAATCGCGGGCGCCCACAGAACGAAACACCCGATGTTGCTCAAGTGGTAGCACAACAACTCATGGCAGCAATCCCAAACATTGTCACTCAAGCAACTGCGGGACTTAATGCTAACCAAGGAAGTAGTGGAGGAAACCGGGGAAACAATGAAAGAGAATGCAACTACAAGTCCTTTATGGCCTGTAAACCTAAGGAGTTCCATGGAAAGGAAGGTGCGGTCGGGTTGCTGAAATGGATTGACAGCATGGAGTCGGTCCTTCACATTAGCAAATGCCTTGAGCGCAACAAAGTTGAGTATGCATCTTGCCTATTCCAAGATAGGGCATTAACCTGGTGGAATACTCTAGTGCAAACCCGAGGCCGTACAGCGGCATATCAGCTAACTTGGGAAGACCTAAAGAAGCTGCTGATAGAGGAGTATTGTCCCAAGGATGAAATTCAGAAGCTTGAATCTGAGTTCTGGAACCATTCTATGGTTGGAACACAAATAGAGAAGTACTCAGTCCGATTTCATGAACTAGCAAAACTGGTACCTCACATGGTTACTCCTGAGGAGAAACGGATAGATCGTTACATCTGGGGTCTGGCACCAGAGATTCGGGGAATGGTTACCTCAGTAAACCCAACTACTATTCAAAGTGCAGTAAGCCTAGCAAATCGACTAACCAATGATGTGATAAGGATGGGAGCATCAACAAAGGAAAGCTCTAGTAGCAAGAGGAAGCCAGCAGATCAAGGAGAGAAGAAGTATGGAGGCAAGTCAGGGAGGAAGCAGAAAGTCTCAAGAAACTTTATGGTAAGAGCCCAGGAGCAAGAACCAGTGAAAACTCAGGAACAGAAAGTCATGGAAGTGCAGGAACGAAAGCAGTACTCAGGGCCGCTTCCGAAGTGCAATAAGTGTAACTTCCATCACAAGGGAGCTTGCCCAGTGTGCCAAAACTGTAAACAGACAGGACATTACCCGAAGTATTGTAAGCTGAATAAGGATGGAAAAAGGGCATGTTACGAGTGCGGGAGTACTGATCATCTGCGTAGTGCTTGTCCCAAACTGAACAAGGGGCCTGGTAACAATGGACAAGGCCAAGCTAGGCAAAATTTCCAAGGAAATCAAGGTGGGCGGCCAAGAGGTGTAGCCTTTGTGATTGGTGCAGAAGAAGCTCGTCAGAACCCTGAAGTGATAACAGGTACGTTTCTCCTGAACAATCATTTTGCATCAGTAATATTTGATGCGGGAGCAGATAGGAGTTTCGTTTCTTTAACATTTAGACTGGTACTCGACTTGAAATCAAGAAAGATGAGGAATACTCATACTATTGAACTTGCTGATGGGTATGAAATTAGGGCTAATGAAATAATTCCTGGCTGTACTCTGAATTTAGCTGATAAACTCTTTAGCATTGACCTAATTCCTATCGAGCTAGGTAGTTTTGATGTAATAGTAGGAATGGATTGGTTATCCAAGAATAGAGCGGACATTGGTTGTTACGAGAAAGTCATTAGGACACCTCTCCTTAATGGAGAAACCCTTATCATACACGGTGAGAAGCCAGGAAGAAGTTTAAACATTGTATCGAGCATAAAGATTCATAAGTACCTGAAAAAGGTTTGTATTGCATTCATGGCCCACGTGATAGAAAGAGAACCTGAAGCTAAGCAACTCAAGGAGATCCCGGTGGTTCAAAACTATCCCGAAGTGTTTCCGGAGGAATTACCCGGTCTACCCCCTCACAGACAGGTCGAATTTCGGATAGACTTAATTCCCGGAGCGGCACCGGTAGCAAAAGCACCATATCGCCTCGCGCCATCCGAGATGCAAGAACTGTCCGGACAACTTCAAGAACTTCTAGACAAAGGGTTCATACGACCAAGTTCTTCACCTTGGGGAGCTCCAGTGTTATTCGTCAAAAAGAAAGACGGGTCATTCCGAATGTGTATTGATTATAGAGAACTGAACAAGTTGACAATCAAGAATCGATATCCTCTCCCTCGAATAGATGACTTGTTCGATCAGTTGCAGGGCGCTTCATACTTCTCAAAGATCGACCTCCGATCAGGATACCATCAACTAAGAGTTCACGAAGGAGACATTCACAAAACAGCATTTAGAACCCGTTATGGACATTATGAGTTCTTAGTCATGCCTTTTGGACTAACGAACGCACCCGCTGTTTTCATGGATTTGATGAATAGGGTCTGTAGACCATACCTAGACAAGTTTGTAATTGTATTTATCGATGACATACTTGTTTACTCACAAACCAAAGAAGATCATGAGAGACATCTGAAGCTAGTGTTGGAGCTATTGAAGGAGCAGAAATTGTATGCCAAGTTCACTAAGTGTGAATTTTGGATTCGGGAAGTACATTTCCTTGGTCATGTGATCGGTGAAAGAGGAATTCATGTAGATCCAGCTAAGATCGAGGCAATCAAGAAATGGGAAGCCCCCAAAACCCCGACAGAAATACGACAGTTCCTAGGATTAGCTGGGTACTACAGACGCTTCATTGAGAATTTCTCTAGGATTGCTCAACCATTAACATCTTTGACGCAAAAAGACAGAAAATTTCTCTGGGAAGAGAAACACGAAGAGGCGTTTCAAATCCTGAAAAACAAGTTGTGTAATGCACCAATTCTGGCTTTACCAGAGGGATCAGAGAACTTTGTAGTGTATTGTGATGCGTCTCATCAAGGATTAGGATGTGTGTTAATGCAAAAAGATAAGGTCATTGCGTATGCTTCCAGACGACTCAAACCGCATGAGAAGAATTATACCACCCATGATCTAGAACTAGGAGCAATAGTTTCCGCTCTTAAAATATGGAGACATTATTTGTACGGAACCAAGTGCACCATTTATACCGATCACAAAAGCCTTCAGCACATCCTAGATCAGAAAATGTTAAACATGCGACAGAGGAGATGGGTAGAGTTGTTTAGTGATTATGACTGTGAGATACGATATCACCCAGGGAAGGCTAACGTAGTAGCTGACGCTCTTAGTAGAAAAGAAAGAGTGAAACCTTCCCGTGTGAGAGCTTTGGGAATGGTAATTCAGCCAAACTTGAAATCTCAATCATTGATGCCCAGGAGAAAGCTTTATTCAGGGAAAATCTTCCAGGTGAAACTTTACATGGTTTAGAAGTGAGATTTGAAACCAAACCTGATGGAGTTCGTTATTTTAAGGACAGAGTCTGGATTCCAAGGGTTAACAATCTGAGAGACATAGTACTAGAGGAGTCTCATCGATCTAAATACTCAATCCACCCTGGAGCGGATAAGATGTACAAGGATCTTAAAGAGTACTATTGGTGGCCTGGAATGAAAAGGGATATTGCCTTATATGTTGGGAAGTGTTTAACTTGCTCAATAGTCAAAGCTGAACATCAAAAACCATCCGGCTTATTGCAACAACCCGAAATTCCCCAATGGAAATGGGAGCAGATATCCATGGATTTCGTTACCAAACTTCCTAGAACTTCTAAAGGTCACGACTCAATTTGGGTCATAGTGGATCGACTGACGAAATCTGCTCACTTTCTCCCCATTCGGGAAGACTTCAAGATGGAAAAATTGGCCCAAATCTACATCGACAGAATTTTTTCTCTGCATGGTGTACCCCTATCCATCATTTCTGATAGAGATAGTCGTTTTACATCACGATTTTGGTGGATGCTACAGAAGGCACTAGGGACCAAGATAGATTTGAGCACAGCTTACCACCCTCAGACAGATGGGCAAACAGAGAGAACAATACAAACATTGGAAGACATGCTACGGGCGTGTGTCATTGAGTTCAAAGGAAATTGGGATACTTATTTGCCTCTAATTGAGTTTTCCTACAATAACAGTTACCACACGAGTATCCAATGTGCTCCATATGAAGCATTGTATGGACGCAAGTGTCGTTCGCCCTTATGCTGGACAGAAATCGGAGACAGACAGTTGACTAAAGTCGAACTTATCCAGGAAACATCTGACAAGATTGCTATCATCAAGGATAGGCTTAAAGCTGCTAGAGATCGTCAGAAAAGTTATGCGGATAATCGTCGAAAAGCATTAGAATTCCAAGTAGGAGACAAGGTACTTTTAAAAGTGTCGCCTTGGAAAGGGCTTGTGCGTTTTGGTAAGAAAGGAAAACTAAGCCCGAGATATGTTGGACCCTTTGAAGTCATTGAAAGGATTGGTCCGGTAGCTTATAAACTCCAGTTGCCCCAAGAGTTAAGCGCCATTCACGACACATTCCACGTCTCCAATCTTAAGAAATGTCTAGCCAACGAAACATTGATAGTACCCCTGGAGGAAATTAAGATCAATGATAAGCTAAACTTCGTTGAGGAACCGATAGAAATCCTTGGCAGGGAGGTAAAACAACTTAAGCGGAGTAAGATCCCGATTGTGAAAGTTCGTTGGAACTCAAAACGCGGGCCGGAGTACACCTGGGAGCGTGAGGACTTCATGAAGGAAAAGTATCCACAACTTTTCCCATGCGATGACAAGCGATGACATAGAATGAATTTCGGGACGAAATTCTTTTTAAGTGGGGGATACTGTGACAACTGTCAATTCAGGTCATTCTCGGACTCATGCATCTTTATAATAACCATTCATGCACATCATGCCATGGCCTAGTAGTATAAATTAGGTCAAAATCTTACATAAACTAGGATCCATCTAAGACCTAGGACTAATATACTTGACACTTACGATTCTAGTAAGTTGCTTAACTACAATAGGAAATGCCAATGCTATAATTTGAATGAAACTTTCAAGCTTTGTTATAATTGAACAAGGGTATAAAACCCTAAAAATAAATTAAAATATTCTAATTATACTTCATTATGATGATGAATATCAAACAATATTCCAAAAACCCTAAGAGAGCTAAAAATCCAAATTTATAAATCATAAAGCTTAAAAACTTTATAAAATTTGGCTATAAACTTTCTAATATCAAATTTTTATTAATCAAATTATGGATTATAATCATTGAAATAGAAATTAAATTATCATGCAATAATCATAATTTATTAGTTAAAAACAAGATTTTTACAAATAAATCAAGAATTGCTTAATAAATATTTTTATAAAAATTAGGGTTTTTATAAAATTATTGGAGGGAATTTTATAAAATTTGAAATTAGGAGAGAGGAGGCCTAATGCATGATAGAGCCAGCCATTCTCCCCTCCCCATGCACTCTCTCTTCCCAAAACTTAATCATTAGACTTAAACCTTCACTCTACCTCTTCTCTCTTCACTCTCTCAGACTCCACCCTCCTAACACACAAACTCTCTTCCTCTCTCTCTCTAACTCACGAAATTTTTCTCATTTCTCTGCCAAATTTCGAGATTTAGAAGACCTTGAAGTGTTCTTACTTCCCTCAAGATCAAAACCAAGGTAAACAACAACATGTTCTTCCATAGTTTCATGATTCTACTTCCTTTTCTTCTTAGTTTTCTCTTCTTTTCGGATTCTATGTCTTTCCATGGCTAGAAATCTTTATTTTCCCCTTGTGGTTTGTAGATTCTCACCATAACACAATGCATGTGTTTGAAATGGTGAAAATCCGGGATCAAACCCATGCAAGGAGTGAAAATGATGCACATATGTTCATGTGACTTCAAAAACAAGTATTACATCTTCTTCTCCATTTCTTTTGTGTTCTTGCATGGTCAAAAGCATTTAAACCATTTCTAGTACATCTTGGATGCTCATTCACTCCATGCATGTGCTAGAAATCGGACCTTATCAAAGGCATGCATGATGTTCTTGTCAAAATGTCCTAAGGATGCACTCAAAGCAAACATGCAATCTGCCAGATTACTTTGTTCAACTTTGAACGACCATAACTCGGTCATTTCTTAACCAAATCATGATATTCTTTTTGTATTGGATAATTTAATGAGTTAACTTTCAAACCCAACTGGTCTCACTGTAAAATGTTAAATATCCGATTTTTGGCAATTTTTACAAAATGGTTGCGCAAACAGCTCTTTTTCTATGATCACCATTTTTGCCTAGCATTATCGATGGCCTTAAACCCAACCATAAATCTGGGGAAAAATACTTTAGAAACTTAACATATGCAGTGAATGATGGTTGAAATTTCGTGGCTTAAAACTCCACTGAATGGGCTACATAAATTCATAAACTTCAGCCACATTTACATCTCATGCACCATTGCATGCAACATTTCTTATCTTGTTTGGGTTCAATACCCCTATTTCCCTTCTGAATAAATTTCGAACATTTTTCCTTTTGGAAGCCCTCACATGCATGTGATAATCTGTAAAATACCAAAAGCTTTATTTATTTCTTTGATTTATTAAAATTATTGCTAGAAACCAAGGGCATAAATCACATAAAATACTTCCAGAGGTCAATAAATCCGGAACAAATTCATGAATGACCCTTATGATGGATAATGACCCCTCACTAAATTTCATCAATTTTTTTTGCTGTTTGGTATGATTTCCAATTTTCTTTTTGTTAGGATATAATAAATCACAAAACCACTTTGGAGAGTGTGAAAATTTTATCTAACAATTTTCGCATACCTTACCTGTGATGGATGACTCAGAAAAATAATTTCAACATTTTTCATCATGCCTTGCTGTTTTTCCCAATTTTTGGTAATTATAATGGTTTAAAAATAGGAAAATAGTTCTGATTATCCAAAATTCATGAAAATTTACCAGAACATCATGTTTTACAGTAGGAGGTTACATAAAAATTTTAAGGATTTTTCTCCACTGTAAACTATTTTTCTCTTAATTTCTAAAGTTAATTACACTTAAATACACATAAATACCCAAAACCGGATTATATAATATGAAGACCACTTTTGATATTTTTCTCAGGTTATTTATACTGTAAATGATGTTACAAAAATTTTTGGTAATTTATTTTAACTGTTTAATATTATTTCTTCAATTAAAGATTATTTAAAGGAATAAAACAAGGAAAAATAGAAATACCCACTGAAAAATATCTTTTATATTTTTCCCAGCCTATTTATGTATAATAACAGTTAAATAAAAAGTTTGGGTAATTTTGGAAACTGTTTTCTATTTATTTCAATTCTTATTGGAATAAATGCTCAAAAATCATAAAATATAATTAAACAGCTTGGAAATCCATTTTTATAATTTTCCCAGCTTAGTATTGTGTAATAACAGTTAAATAAAAAGTTTGAGAATTTTTATCCTTTGAATGCTATTTCCGTGAATTTATGTTGTAATAAGGACTTAAAAATTTGGAAAATTTATATTCCAATGTTGTAATTAATCGCACGATTTGTAGAATTTCATTATTTCAGAAAAAGTGTAACCAATTAATATAAAATCAAATACTAAAACATAAATTGACATTTCACTATATGTAGAATTTAGTATATTAGCATTAGATTTCGACATGGAAACTCACTAGTGTGTGTTTGATGTCGTAGGATCCCGGTAGTAAGACGTTGGTGCATTCCGAAGTACCACTTGTACCTACTCGAAACGTTGTGAGTATTCACGCACTCCCCTATTTTCAGTTTTTATGTTTTGGGGTGGAAAAGCATGTCCCGAAAAACTATTATTTTAATGTTGTATTTAAATTGATTTGTATCAAACATGATTGTTATTTTATTGCTATGTCTCTCTATGTATGTCTATGCAACACGGAACATGAGAACTTATCGTACTAAGGCCCTTCCCTTATCTCTAACCATTAACTCTTTGAGCCAATGGTCATTATGGATAGCGCTATTAGGAATTGACAACTCCTCACTCGCCCTATTGCTGGAGTGCATGATACCATATTCATCTATGGAACGATAAGCATAGATCTTGATAGGGCTTCAGTCATAGGTTTGGTTGAGACTCATTGTTTGCTCATACACATACAAACTCGTTACACATTATAGCAATAAACTTGTTATCTATTATGGCAATAAACTCGTTTATCAATTTTAGCAATCAACTTTGTTTCTCATTATAGCAATGAACTTTGTTCTCATTAAAGCAATGTACTTGTATGAAAAGTCTTATACCAAATCTTGATTTTATAAACCTGTGAACTCACCAACTATTTTCATAGTTGACGCTCGTTTTACATGCTTTTTCAGGAAATAATTAGTAAGTGGATATAGAGATTCATCATCATAGAGCATGCTGCATCGTGTGGAAGTTATTTTATGAAGTTATATTTTGAACAATGTCATTTTGGAAAACTTGTACTTTGTTTTGTTTAAACTATGGGTTGTAAACTTTTAAATATTGCTATGGTGATGTATCTTTATCTTTTGCAATGAAACCTTTGTCGCTGTCATACCTTGTGTTTCCGCTTTAGCGGGGTGTGACAGTTTTTGACCTCATTTTTACCATTTTGGCCTAACGAGATTTCAAGACATGAATTGGACATGCATGTCCATCAAGAAAAGATTTTTATGTGATGGATTTTGATACAAAATATAAGAGTGTGTTTTCATAAAAACCGCAACGGAAATCTTAAAAAATGACAAGTTTATTTTTGAGTTCATAACAAAACCAAACCATCTAGGATCCATTTATGTAGGTTAGAATGATATTAAAAACAACCATAAAGTGTTTTAGAATGAAAACCTTTGGAGCCTTTGAACCCACTTGGTTTTGGGGTGTTGATGAAGATAGAAAAATCAAAGAGTATGATTTTCTCTACAAGTATGCACCATCAAGATAAGGCACTTGGAAGGCTAGTTCCTTTTTGTGTTCTTGAGTGTCTTAAGTAATTAAGCACTTAACTCAAATAAACACTAAATGAGACAACTCAAGGAAACTTTAAACCACCAAACTAACTTCAAAAGAGAGAGGAGGAAGGAGAAGAAGAAGCTACAACTTCTTGGTTCTTAATGAGAGAAAATGTGCAAGACATGAACAAATAGCTCTAAACTCATGCAAAAGCCTTCCTTTTATACTCCTATGAAAGACATGCCTTTACATTAAAATAATGTAAAGCAACTCTAGACTTTTAGAAACATGGGAGACAAGTTATGGAGATTGACAAACAACCTCCATGCCTTAATAAAACATTCAGCCATGTCATAAGGAAGAAACAAAAAATGTCTATCTAGTTTATTAACAATGGTATGTTAACTCATTAACTTAATCATGGTTAACCAAAGTGTCCAAAACTTTCTACATGACTTATTAAAGCATACCATATAATATAATAACTAGTTATACTCTCTTTTAGTTATTATTTTCACAAAACAATAATTATTCCCTAGTTAAATACAAGAATTAATATTATTTACTAATAATCATATTAATAATCAATATACAAAATGTGCTAGCTTGATAAAGGTGAGACCCTATAGGATCATATGTTATTAGCAATATCACTCAATAATTATTCTTGATCATATAGATCAAAATATCACTCATGACTACGATCCATAAAGTGATTTTGATGCGGGTCAGGTCCAATACTTATTCTCCAAATCAAGTATCTACGAAGTTGTTAGCAACTCTTGCTATTCTCATCTCCATGAGAATGAACCAATCCACTCATATTAATATTACTTCATAGATGCTCCTACAACTATGAACGACTATGGACATTTAGAATAACCTAGTTATTCAAAGATTTAAACATGCTAATATAGAACACAACAATTATTTAATGAAAGACTTATATCCAGTATATCAACTCATTACAATATAGGTTGTTTGTATTGTTCCAATATCCAAATACTAAATTTCAATCAAATACATATACTTTTATCAACAAGTCCCTATAGCACCATCTTCACTTTCATGCTTTAGCTAATGAGGAGCTTGTTAAGTAGATTTGGAAAACTTGATTAATATAAACTTTGAGAATACTAACATTTTCAATTATATATATATATATATATATATATATATATACATATATATATATATATATATATATATATATAACTCATATATAAAAAGAAAACTATTGAGAATGTATTAGATGCTTAAATATGACTTAGATACCAATACTTGCGTAATAGGATTAGTCATAGTCATAATGAACTATTCATTAAGCATCTTTGTATGTGGTTCTCCAAACCACAATGTATCCTAATTCTGATGTGTAACTGTGTAAGGGTCGAATTGTTGTAATTAGTCGAAGTATGTTTTGGACTCTTCGAATATTTTGTAATGTATTTTACTAGGGCGCTTTTATTCGAAGCTTTAGAGTCAATGTCTTAGTATATTTTGTGTATGCTTTCAGTTCCCTATAAATAGGGTTATTTACTAGAGTTAAAAAATAACTTTTACAGACTTGTCTACTATTCTCTATAAAGAATTCGAAAGCATAATAGAGCATAACAAGATCATATTTACATCGTGTGATCAAATCTCATATTCTTACTTGAATTCATACTCTGATTAATTCATCACTCGATTCATTGATTCATCAATTGGTATCAGAGCAGGAATCATATCTCTGATCTGATTTTCACGCTTTTGATTCAAAAGTTTCCGCACTTTTTGAAAGTGAAAAATTGTCTAGATCATAGTCTGTGATTCGATTCTGCATTTGAATTGTTGAATCGAGTGTTATTCTCATCAATTCAATTTGATTCATCTAGTTTGTTTTCAAATTCTCAAATCTTTTCAAACTTCTCAAATTCTTCTTCCGTACAACAATGGCGAGTTTCAATCTCAATTCGATGACCTCGTTTTCTCATCTGCTAGGTTCATCAACCAAAATGCCAATGCTAATCCCTGAATACTATGATCAGTGGGCTGATCATATGCAGGATTATCTGAATGGTCTGGATGAAGAATTATGGTCATGTATGACTGGAAATGTCAATGTTCCAGTGAATGTTCAACCAATTGGATCATCTTCTACAAATTCTGGAGTTGATAATCAAACTGATCGTCTGAAGAAACTGGAGAAGAGGTGTATGAGGGAACTGCGAGGTGCACTACCTCCAGTTGTGTACAATTACGTTAGGAGTTGTACAACAGCAAAGGAAGTCTGGAACAATCTGAAAGATAAATTTCAAGGAAGTGAAAAGACAAAAATCAATTCAGTTAAACAGTGTTTGGTTGAGTTGAAAGATTTCAAACAAAAAGAAGGAGAAACAATTGAAGTTTACTATGATCGTCTGAACGAGTTAATCTATCAATGCAATCGCTATGGAATTACCAGAACTTCAATGGAATTCAATCTCATCTTTGTAATGGGGCTTCCAAAATAATGGAGAAGTGTGAGTATGATGGTGAAGAATCAACAAAGTTTTGATACATCAACTCTCAATGATTTGTATAATCAATTGAAAACACACGAAATTGAGGTAAATGAAATTGCTGAGGAATCGAAGTTGAATTTGGGAGGTCCATTAGCTCTTGTATCAAAGATTTCTGAGAAAGAAGCTGAAAATGGTGATTCTGAGGAAGAAGAAGGATTCATCATGAATTCGGATGACGAAGCAATAGCATTTTACTCGAATAATCGTGTCAAGAAATTTTTCAAAAAGCCGTACAATTCGAAGACTAAGCTTGCTGAGGTGAAAGGAATTTTTGTGAGTAAAAATGTTGTTGAGGAGAAAAAGAAAGTTGAGAAGCAAGATTCGAAGATAGCTGATGGAAAGGGTGAGAAGAAGCTGAAAGGTGATGCAGGAATAGATTGTCATTATTGCAATGGTGCGAATCATCTTGCAAATGACTGTATGCTTCGAAAGAAGGATGAGAGGAAGAATAAAATCAAAGATGAGGCATATTATGCAGAAAATATTGAGGTGGTTCGTGCTAAAGCAAAGAATTTGTCATTGGTTGCAAAGGGTGAGCATGAGGATGAAGATGGAACTTATCAAATCTGGTCATCCGGGTCAGACAATGAGGAAATGAGGAATCCAATGCATGGGGCGTTGTATGCGAAAATGGAGAAGGACTCAGATGATGAGGAATTCGAAGTCAGGGGACAATGCTTCGTATCCAAAGCAGCTGACAAATCTCCAATGACAACAAGGGTACGTAAAATTCTCGAATCTTTTAATATTCCTACACATGCTTATGATTCTGAACTAATTTCTTTTGATGAGACGGTTACTTATTTTGATTTAATTGTTGTGTCTGCTAGCAATGAGGCCAACAAGTTGTCAATGGAGTTGTTAGAGGTCAAAAAGAGATTAGACATGAAAATAAGCAAAATTGAATGTTTGGAATTATAAATGACAAATATAATGTGTGATAGGGACAGGTTATCGAGTGATGTTAAACTTTTGCTAGCACAAAGAAACATCTATTGTAATTCTGCTAAACGACTTTATAGCAAATTAACTGATTTACATCATTCATGTGATATAAGTAAAGAGCAACATAGAAAATTACTACCTTTCCTAGCATTCGAAAGAGCCCAGGTAGATAATATTTTGTATGATTGTGAGCAAATAATAGTTGATTTTGACAGAGTCCCTGATGATAGATATAAATATGGAATTGTCAAAATTGATGAATGTCTTGATGCGAATGAATTAGTTAACATAGTGAATGATACTTTGACTAAATCTAAACAAATTCAAATTTTGAAAAAGACTGAGAATTCAACATCCGATTCTCAATCTAATTTTGCTGATATTGAAGATAATTCTGACAATATTAGTGAAATTAGTGAACTTGAAGATGTTGATTGTTCTCAGTTGTCTGTTGTTAATGTTGCTTCAACATCTAAAGGAAAAGAAAAAGTTAAGGATTTGATGGTTGAAAATGAAACTGATATACCCTCAACTTCGAAAGTTTATGATATGAACTTCGTGGATCTCAAAGACAGCCAAACTGATGATAGTGATGATGAAGATGAAGTGAACATTTCGATGGAAAAGAAATCTTCAAAGGAAGAAGAAAGTCCTCGAATTGTGGTTGATCAGGTGTATGGTGATACACAAAAGTTCGAAAAAGTGATGAATGAAAAAGGTGAACACTATCTTGAAATGAATTCAGTGGTTTATCCAAATTTCAAATGTACAGATAATGTCATTTTTCCAAATCAAATTTTCGTAACTACTGGAAATGTTGAGAAAATCAAACCAGAATTAAAGAAGTTAGTTGAAGAGGATAATTCAAAAACAACTGATGAAGGTTTTTTCGCAAATCAAAGCACAGTTGAAAACAACTTAACAAAGAATTCGTATGTTTTCCAACGACAAAAACCACAAAGAAAATGGGTTGAAAAATCAAAAATTGAAAAAGAGAATTCAAAACAAGTTGAAAAGGAATGTGAAAAAGTTGTCAAATTAAACTCCAAGGAATTCAAAGATCAAATTGACAAATTTTCGAAGGAAAACAACATTTCAAAAAGACAAGCAAGAAAGAAAATATTTTGGCAAAATGTTGAGTCTCAAAAGATGTCTGAATCACAATCACCCAAAAATGTTTTCAAAGCTAAAAATTCATCTTTTTCAACAAAACCTCAACATTCATCTCAATCAAATCATTCAAAGTCTGAAGTGAATAAACAACCAAGGTTTTGGAAAGTTTCAGAAACTAATATTCAAAGAAAATTTTCAAATAACTCAAAACCAAATCAAAAATTCTTTCAACGTCAACATTTTAAATCAACAGTTGATACATCATGTGCTAAATCTTTTATAACAAAACCAAAAGTTGATTTTGTTCCTATAAAGCCAAATTTTCCAAATCAAACGAAGAAAGAAACTATGAAAACTTCACGAGAAAAAGGAATAACGTCAAGGAAGAACATTGATCATTGGCTTGAAGGAAAAGGAAAGATGTATCAGTCAAATACATTTTCAAATGAGCAAATTCATGAAGCATATGAAAAGTATATGAATAATTCATCAAATGGCAGTTCATCGTCTAAGGATTCGAACATATCAGTCAAAGCATGGAAACCAGTTATAAAAGCAAAGAATGTTCATTCACAAACTCAGAATTCGAAGGGTAATGTCAGTGAACATTCGAAACCATCAAAAACTTATGTTTCGATTCCTTTAAATGAAGAAGTGAACTTAATTGATAGTCTCAAAACAAAAGTTTGTGATTGGGTTAAAAGTTCTTCATTACATTCGAAATTGAAATCTAATATCCAAGGACCCAAAAAGCCTTGGGTACCTAAATTTTTCCATTGAATGTAGGTACTATGTGATGAGCAATATGATAACAAGTGGTACATCGATAGTGGTTGCTCTCGTCACATGACTGGGAAAAAGGAGAATTTACGAGATTTTCGAAGTCTCAAAAATGCTGGAGTAGTGAAGTTTGGGAACAATCAAAAATGTCAAGTCAAAGGATATGGGAAGATCACGAATGGTCAATTCACAGTGAATCGGGTGGCATATGTTGAAGGTCTTCAACATAACTTGATAAGTGTTTCTCAACTTGTTGTGGGCACTGGCAATCAAGTTCTTTTTAACGAAGAAGGAAGTATTATTTCGAATGTTACAACAAAAGAGGTGTTACTGAAATCCAAAAGGAAAGGTGACATGTTCACTTTGGACATCAATCCGATAGTAGGGAAACCTGCTATATGTCTTCTTTCGAAGGCAACATCAAACTTAAGTTGGCTTTGGCATCGAAGACTTTCTCATCTCAATTTTCGAAACATCAATAAACTTGTGGTACAAGATCTGGTAAGAGGTTTACCTGTACATAAATTTGACAATGATTCTTTATGTGCAGCTTGTGAAGTTGGCAGGCAACATAAACAAGGTCATCCAATTACGATTGATTCGAAAATAGTTGCACCTCTGGAGCTCTTACATATTGATTTGTGTGGTCCTTCGACTGTTTCAACTCTCAACAAGAAAAGGTACATTTTAGTGATTATTGATGATTTTTCCAGATTTACGTGGGTTTATTTTCTCAGGCTTAAATCTGAAGTTGCACAAATCATGATTGACTTTATCAAAAAGATGGAAACAACATTGAAGAAGATTGTTCGAAAAATTAAGAGTGATCATGGAACTGAATTTAAGAACAATGTTCTTGATTCATTTTTGGTGGACAAAGGGATTTCGCATAATTTTTCATCTCCATACACACCACAACAAAACGGTGTTGTTGAACGAAGAAATAGGTCTCTATGCGAAGCAGCAAGGACTATGTTGGTATATGCGAATCTTCCACAATATCTTTGGGCTGAAGCAGTATCAACCGCATGTTTCACTCAAAACAGATCGTTTATTCATCGTCGTTTCAACATTACTCCATATGAAATTCTCAACAATCGAAAACCTAATGTCAAATTTTTCCATGTTTTCGGATGCAGGTGCTTCATTATGAATCTCAAGGATAATCTTACGAAATTTCAAGCAAAAGCACATGAAGGGATTTTCTTGGGATATTCGCATAATTCAGTTGCATATCTTGTGTTGAATAAAAGAACACGAAAAGTTGAAGAAACTTTTAATCTTACATTTGATGATTACTACATTAAACAAACAACAACTCAGTTTGAAAATCATCCAATTCTGAAAAACATACAAGATGAATCTGAATCCTCACAAACATTAGATATTGATTATGATTTAATTTTTGGAATTTCAGATCATGTTGTTGATGCTGAAATCAATGTAAGTGATAGTCATATCTCTGAACTAACAAAGCTTAATGATGCTTCAACATCAAATTCTCCAGAAAATGGCGAAAGTATGCAAAACAATCTAGTGGAGGGGGAGCACTTGGATTCGAATACATTAGATGACGAACAGCATTCTTTCAAGGGGGAAAAAGAAAGGATGAATGATGATGTTGAGAGGGAGAATAATGTTGAGGGGGAGCATAATGTTGAGGGGGAGAATTCAGAAAATATTGAAGATAATAATGATTTTGATGATGCTTGTTCGATTGTAGGATCAGAAAACGATGATATATACGAAGATGCACCTTTGGAATTTGATACAGCATATCCGCCAATGGAAAAGTGGACAAAAGATCATCCGAAGGATCAAGTAATTGGGAATCCACAAGAGGGAGTTTTAACAAGACCTCAAATTCGTGCAAAGAATGAGGTATTGAATACTCATCAAGAATTTTGCATGTTCAATGTTTTCATTTCTAAGATTGAACCAAAAACAGTTAAGATTGCAATGGAACACTCAGATTGGGTTGTTCCAATGCAATCTGAATTGTCTGAATTTGAACGAAACAAGGTTTGGAGGTTAATTCCTAAACCTGAAAATGTTTCGATTGTCGGGTTAAAATGGATTTTCAAAAATAAAACCGACAAAGATGGAAATATTGTTCGAAACAAAGCCAGACTTGTTGTCAAAGGATATTCACAACAAGAAGGAATCGACTATGAAGAAACTTTTGCCCCTGTCGCAAGACTCGAGGCGGTTCGTATATTTCTGGCTTATGCAGCTCACAAAGATTTTGATGTTTATCAAATGGACGTGAAATGTGCATTTCTAAATGGAGAGCTTGAAGAAACTGTTTACATGGAACAACCTCCAGGTTTTATTAACGAAGAATTTCCAAATCATGTTTATATTTTAGATAAGGCAGTTTATGGTTTGAAACAAGCACCACGAGCATGGTATGCAACTCATACCTCATTTTTGAAACAATCTAAATTTAAACAAGGATCAGTTGATCCCACATTATTTCGAAAGAAAGTCGGGAATCATCTAATGCTTGTTTAAATTTATGTTGATGATATTATTTTTGGCTCGACTGACCCTGCTTTGTCTAGAGAATTCGAAAATTTGATGAAAAGTAAGTTCGAAATGAGCATGATGGGAAAAATCAATAATTTTCTTGGTTTGAATATTCGTCAAAACAGAAAAGGAATTTTTATTAATCAAGAAAAATATACGAAGAATATGTTGGAAAAGTTTGGATTGACGAATAGCACGAAGTTACGAGTTCCAATGGCTACGGGAATAAAGCTTACATCTTCGTTAGATAAACCTGCCGTTGACATAACTTTATATAGGAGCATGATTGGTTCATTACTTTATCTTACAGCTAGTAGACCTGATATCATGTTTTATGTGTGTAATTGTGCTAGGTATCAGTCTAATCCACGAGAACCACATCTCACTGCTGTGAAGAATATCTTTCGTTATCTTAAAGGAACAATTTCGTTAGGATTGTGGTATCCTTCGAACACTGGGTTCTTTGTACAAGCATATTCGGATGCAGACCTGGGTGGTTGTAATCTTCATCGAAAAAGCACAAGTGGTGGATGTCAATTTCTTGATGGCAAATTGGTGAGCTGGCAGTCGAAAAAGCAAACATGCGTATCAATTTCAACAGCTGAAGCAGAATATGTGGCTGCTGCTGCTTGCACTTCAAAAATAATATGGATCCAAAGTCAATTGCGTGATTATGCAATCAATATGAAAAAGATTCCATTATATTGTGATTCTCAAAGTGTGATAAGAATTTGTCATAACCCTGTGCAGCATTCGAAGACTAAACATATAGCTCTTCGTTATCATTTCATCAAAGATCACGTGGAAGATGGAAATATTGAAGTACATTTCGTGAAAACAACTGATCAGTTAGCTGACATTTTCACGAAAGCTTTGGATGAAAAATCCCTTGTGAAGATTATATAAGGACTTGGAATGATCGATGGAATTTATATTCCATGCGAAAAAGAAGAATGATGCATGATAAGGAATGATTCAAAGGCGCTGACTAAAAGATAATGCAAAATCATTCAGCATTCAGAGGTTATTGTTCATAGTCAACGCTTCGACCCCTTCGAATTCGCACATTTGTTACTTATTCTAGGGGTTGATTCATAGGTTACTGTTCATAGTCAACGCTTCGACCCCTTCGAATTCGCACATTTGTTACTTATTTTAAGGGTTGATTTAGCTGTTACTGTTCATAGTCAACGCTTCGACCTCTTCGCATTCGTACATTTGTTACTTATAAGGGGATGATAAAATTTTGCATATTTGCATCAAGTACTATTTCAATTTTCGAAAATTCAAAAATCCAAAAAGATTTTCGTTTATTTTGTCATTTAATTTTCGAAAAATTTAAAAATTCAAAAAGATTTTTGTTTGTTTTGTCATTTAATTTTCAGAAAATTCCAAAATCCAAAAAGATTTTCGTTTATTTTGTCATTTAATTTTCGAAAAATTTAAAAATTCAAAAAGATTTTCGTTTGTTCTGTCTTTATTTTCGAAAAATCAAAACATCAAAAATATTTTGATTCCTATTTCTTTTTAGTATTTTGTTGCAGATTCTCATAAAGATACAGCGGATATTATGCTTGAAGTACTCGGGTACGGTACATTTTTCGCATTAATCGATAAATTTTTCATCATTCGAACTAGTTAGGATGTCCCTAGAAGCATGTTGATGTATGTTGACCAAAGCCTCCATGACTCAATGTGTGTGTACGAAAGCCTTAATGAAATTATTCATACGAAGATTTCTTCCCAATCAGGCTTATATTCACATTAGTCTTTGAGCTACCTTACTCTTCTCAAAATGAGTTAAGAGTTTACTGTTTGGTCCAAACACAACAGAGGTACTTTTTGTGTCTTACATCAATTTTTTTCATCCATAAAATTCTTTCACGATCACACATGAAGACATATGTCCGAGAGGTCTCTGATCAAACCCATCGAGACTTAGATATATCAAAACTCTGTGTTTATGATCTGACATCATGAGACCGTGATGAAAGTGAAACCCAATTTTCATTAACTTTTAAGGAATTGACGGGGAACTAAGTTCCTGATTTTCACGAAACTTTTGTTTCTGTACCAAAATTCGAAACTCCAAATCATATTCATTTCGAATGAGTGGTCTTGATCAAACATTCGAAACCCACGATGTTTGTTACCCAACAAGATCCAGCATATAAATTTTTTCTTGAATTTGATTTCCGTGTGAGTTTCATTCGAATGTCCTAGTCATTTCAAAATTTTTCAAAGCCAACTTGTCACTGACTACACTAGTCAAACAAGTAATTTCTGTTACAATTTCTCACCTTATGTTTAGGATGACATGTAACGAAATTTTAAACCATCCTCGAAGCATTATAAAAAAAGCCCTTTGATACTTATCAACAAGTATTCGATTGTAATTCACGGGAACCCATACAAGCTATTGATCATTTCTCTTAATGATTAATGAAGTAATCTTTGCCCGGGATTTCATCTGCTTTTGTGTCAATGGTTTGACATCACAATATCCCATATTTTTATTATATTTGTTTCTCGTCTCTATTCTTTGGAACACAGCACTCACGAAATCCTTGAGGTTCTGAGTAATACCAACTCAGGCTGATGATTTCGAACTTCTGGCGTATGACTTCGCTTTTCATCCTAAAAGTGAAAGAGCCTTGCTTCCATTCGAAGGGTTCTGACGGTTACAATTTTCTTGGGGATTACAAGACAGGCTGTTTATAAATGACGTATGGTATTCTGTCCGTTTCTCAAGGCGATATGACAGCTACTTTTTGACGCATGGCTACTTTTACGCAGTAATGGTCCGGTTTTCAAGGTGCCACGTCGGATATCATTAAATACATATCCCGCTTCAAATTCAAATTTAAGGGTTACATATAAAAGGGAATTCCAGGGGTTCATTGTCAGTTTACGGGATCAAAAAGCAAATTTCCCAAACTTCTCTGTTCATCATCATCTTCAAACCCTAACAATGGCGACTTCTGCTCATGTTGATTCTCATACCACTGAAGATGCTTCTTCATTACCAATAATGAAGATTCAAGCAACAAACTACTACTTGGAGGGTGACGTTTCTCAGTACCCGGAAGAATTAAAGATGCTCATAGTTGCTTTGAAGAACTCGGTTTTGGCCAAAGTGATGTTCAACTCTTTCTCTGTTCCATTGTCCTGGCTTTCTCAAGCAGGATCAACTGCGACATATAACAAAGCAACTGATACGATTACTTTTCATCTGGTGAACGACAAAAAGGTCAGGCTAACCAAGAAACTATTTTGCCAAATTCTTGATATTCCGAATTTGCTTCCATATGTTTCATTTACTTTTCCACAAATCGTTCACATGTTTAATGAGATGGGATATCAGCCACCATTGTCCAAGATTAGTGATTTTAAGAAATCTGGTCTTCCACGAATCTGGAATTTCTTATTTGGTATTTTTCTACGCTGTTTGACTGGGAGATCAGCTGGCCTTGATAAAGGAAGAATGGAGGTTTATGCCATGGTTGCTGGAATCTACTATGAACTTCAAGTAGATTATTCTACACAGTTGTGGAAGGAATTCCAAAAGGGTGTAGAACACACAAATGCTATTCATGGTATTTCGTGTGCAAGATACTAGAGTTTGATTCTGCAACACTTTTACAATAAGGAAGGGATTTTGGTACCCACTGATGAAGACAAAGCAGTTTTTCAATCTTACCACTATCCGAAGGAGGTTACAGATAATGCTGATGTTTTTCCTACAGTTGCTCGTATTCCAGATGCGATGCTTAAAAGAGTTGATTCTTCGAACCCTGTATTGGTAGCCTATTTGACGAAAATTGATTCTTCAATTAAAACTGGTGTTTTACTAGGAAGAGATGATAAGAAAACCAAGAAGTCGAGAAAGCATGAAACTGAGTCCAGATCTTTGAAATCTCCAAAGAAGAAGCCTGAAACAGTTGAAGTGACTGTTGCTGAGACTCAAGTAATTGAGCCCATTATTGAAGAACACGAGAACATGTAGTCCTTCCTTCGAAGACTGGCATGTTTCGAAGAATTAAAATGAAGTCCAAGTCTCCAACGCACAAAGTGGTTCGAAAACCTCAAATAACCCATCAAGGGATTCTAATTAGAGAAGTGCCTGCACCTGTTTCACCGGTGTCCAAGAAACGAAGGGCTGAAGACATGGCAAAGCATTTGTCAAAGAAAAAGAAGAAGAAGACTCGAAAACTTGTAATCTCTACTGAGTCAACAAATGATGATAGTGAAAGAGTTCCTGAAACTCCAGAGTTTACTCTTATCACCGAAAGTTTCAGTCCTAAGAAGACGGTTGTCATACCACCCGAAGATTCGATTGCCAAATCAGTTCCTGAGGAGGTTCGAACTTCAGGCATCCCTACACACGTATCTGATACAGATGCAAATGTCAATATGGGTGAAGGAGGTTCGAAGAATGAAGCCACAGGTCCATCTACTTCTGCTCCTTTTGCAAGTACTGTTTCTTTACCGTTATCTTCTACTCCTCTTACTTCCACAACAGATTCCCCAACATTCGAACACATTCTTGATCAACCCTTTACGTCTGTTTTCTCTTCTCAATCTACTGAGCCACCCAAAACAACTTCACCTATTCAAGAAACTGTTTGTATGAAGACAGAGACTGATAATGAGGGGTTTGGCAGTATGTTTGACGACTTGGAGTTTCATGAAGAAGAAGAGCAGTTTCCAGATCACATGCTGATGACCATGAAGCAGTTTAAGATTTTAAATCAAAAGTTGAATTCTGTCATTCAATCCCAAGCAGATCTTCAAAAATAAAACCGACAAAGATGGAAATATTGTTCGAAACAAAGCCAGACTTGTTGTCAAAGGATATTCACAACAAGAAGGAATCGACTATGAAGAAACTTTTGCCCCTGTCGCAAGACTCGAGGCGGTTCGTATATTTCTGGCTTATGCAGCTCACAAAGATTTTGATGTTTATCAAATGGACGTGAAATGTGCATTTTTAAATGGAGAGCTTGAAGAAACTGTTTACATGGAACAACCCCCAGGTTTTATTAACGAAGAATTTCCAAATCATGTTTATATTTTAGATAAGGCCGTTTATGGTTTGAAACAAGCACCACGAGCATGGTATGCAACTCTTACCTCATTTTTGAAACAATCTAAATTTAAACAAGGATCAGTTGATCCCACATTATTTCGAAAGAAAGTCGGGAATCATCTAATGCTTGTTCAAATTTATGTTGATGATATTATTTTTGGCTCGACTGACCCTGCTTTGTCTAGAGAATTCGAAGATTTGATGAAAAGTAAGTTCGAAATGAGCATGATGGGAAAAATCAATAATTTTCTTGGTTTGAATATTCGTCAAAACAGAAAAGGAATTTTTATTAATCAAGAAAAATATACGAAGAATCTGTTGGAAAAGTTTGGATTGACGAATAGCACGAAGTTACGAGTTCCAATGGCAACGGGCATAAAGCTTACATCTTCGTTAGATAAACCTGCCGTTGACATAACTTTATATAGGAGCATGATTGGTTCATTACTTTATCTTACAGCTAGTAGACCTGATATCATGTTTTCTGTGTGTAATTGTGCTAGGTATCAGTCTAATCCACGAGAACCACATCTCACTGCTGTGAAGAATATCTTTCGTTATCTTAAAGGAACAATTTCGTTAGGATTGTGGTATCCTTCGAACACTGGGTTCTTTGTACAAGCATATTCGGATGCAGACCTGGGTGGTTGTAATCTTCATCGAAAAAGCACAAGTGGTGGATGTCAATTTCTTGATGGCAAATTGGTGAGCTGGCAGTCGAAAAAGCAAACATGCGTATCAATTTCAACAGCTGAAGCAGAATATGTGGCTGCTGCTGCTTGCACTTCAAAAATAATATGGATCCAAAGTCAATTGCGTGATTATGCAATCAATATGAAAAAGATTCCATTATATTGTGATTCTCAAAGTGTGATAAGAATTTGTCATAACCCTGTGCAGCATTCGAAGACTAAACATATAGCTCTTCGTTATCATTTCATCAAAGATCACGTGGAAGATGGAAATATTGAAGTACATTTCGTGAAAACAACTGATCAGTTAGCTGACATTTTCACGAAAGCTTTGGATGAAAAATCCCTTGTGAAGATTATATAAGGACTTGGAATGATCGATGAAATTTCTGTTCCATGCGAAAAAGAAGAATGATGCATGATAAGGAATGATTCAAAGGCGCTGACTAAAAGATAATGCAAAATCATTCAGCATTCAGAGGTTACTGTTCATAGTCAACGCTTCGACCCCTTCGAATTCGCATATTTGTTACTTATTCTAAGGGTTGATTCAGAGGTTACTGTTCATAGTCAACGCTTCGACCCCTTCGAATTCGCACATTTGTTACTTATTTTAAGGGTTGATTTAGCTGTTACTGTTCATAGTCAACGCTTCGACCTCTTCGCATTCGTACATTTGTTACTTATAAGGGGATGATAAAATTTTGCATATTTGCATCAAGTACTATTTCAATTTTCGAAAATTCAAAAATCCAAAAAGATTTTCGTTTATTTTGTCATTTAATTTTCGAAAATTTTAAAAATTCAAAAAGATTTTTGTTTGTTTTGTCATTTAATTTTCAGAAAATTCCAAAATCCAAAAAGATTTTCGTTTATTTTGTCATTTAATTTTCGAAAAATTTAAAAATTCAAAAAGATTTTCGTTTGTTCTGTCTTTATTTTCGAAAAATCAAAACATCAAAAATATTTTGATTCCTATTTCTTTTTAGTATTTTGTTGCAGATTCTCATAAAGATACAGCAGATATTATGCTTGAAGTACTCGGGTACGGTACATTTTTCGCATTAATCGATAAATTTTTCATCATTCGAACTAGTTAGGATGTCCCTAGAAGCATGCTGATGTATGTTGACCAAAGCCTCCATGACTCAATGTGTGTGTATGAAAGCCTTAATGAAATTATTCATACGAAGATTTCTTCCCAATCAGGCTTATATTCACATTAGTCTTTGAGCTACCTTACTCTTCTCAAAATGAGTTAAGAGTTTACTGTTTGGTCCAAACACAACAGAGGTACATTTTGTGTCTTACATCAATTTTTTTCATCCATAAAATTCTTTCACGATCACACACGAAGACATATGTCCGAGAGGTCTCTGATCAAACCCATCGAGACTTAGATATATCAAAACTCTGTGTTTATGATCTGACATCATGAGACCGTGATGAAAGTGAAACCCAATTTTCATTAACTTTTAAGGAATTGACGGGGAACTAAGTTCCTGATTTTCACGAAACTTTTGTTTCTGTACCAAAATTCGAAACTCCAAATCATATTCATTTCGAATGAGTGGTCTTGATCAAACATTCGAAACCCACGATGTTTGTTACCCAACAAGATCCAGCATATAAATATTTTCTTGAATATGATTTCCGTGTGAGTTTCATTCGAATGTCCTAGTCATTTCAAAATTTTTCAAAGCCAACTTGTCACTGACTACACTAGTCAAACAAGTAATTTCTGTTACAATTTCTCACCTTATGTTTAGGATGACATGTAACGAAATTTTAAACCATCCTCGAAGCATTATAAAAGAAGCCCTTTGATACTTATCAACAAGTATTCGATTGTAATTCACGGGAACCCATACAAGCTATTGATCATTTCTCTTAATGATTAATGAAGTAATCTTTGCCCGGGATTTCATCTGCTTTTGTGTCAATGGTTTGACATCACAATATCCCATATTTTTATTATATTTGTTTCTCGTCTCTATTCTTTGGAACACAGCACTCACGAAATCCTTGAGGTTCTGAGTAATACCAACTCAGGCTGATGATTTCGAACTTCTGGCGTATGACTTCGCTTTTCATCCTAAAAGTGAAAGAGCCTTGCTTCCATTCGAAGGGTTCTGATGGTTACAATTTTCTTGGGGATTACAAGACAGGCTGTTTATAAATGACGTATGGTATTCTGTCCGTTTCTCAAGGCGATATGACAGCTACTTTTTGACGCATGACTACTTTTACGCAGTAATGGTCCGGTTTTCAAGGTGCCACGTCGGATATCATTAAATACATATCCCGCTTCAAATTCAAATTTAAGGGTTACATATAAAAGGGAATTCCAGGGGTTCATTGTCAGTTTACGGGATCAAAAAGCAAATTTCCCAAACTTCTCTGTTCATCATCATCTTCAAACCCTAACAATGGCGACTTCTGCTCATGTTGATTCTCATACCACTGAAGATGCTTCTTCATTACCAATAATGAAGATTCAAGCAACAAACTACTACTTGGAGGGTGACGTTTCTCAGTACCCGGAAGAATTAAAGATGCTCATAGTTGCTTTGAAGAACTCGGTTTTGGCCAAAGTGATGTTCAACTCTTTCTCTGTTCCATTGTCCTGGCTTTCTCAAGCAGGATCAACTGCGACATATAACAAAGCAACTGATACGATTACTTTTCATCTGGTGAACGACAAAAAGGTCAGGCTAACCAAGAAACTATTTTGCCAAATTCTTGATATTCCGAATTTGCTTCCATATGTTTCATTTACTTTTCCACAAATCGTTCACATGTTTAATGAGATGGGATATCAGCCACCATTGTCCAAGATTAGTGATTTTAAGAAATCTGGTCTTCCACGAATCTGGAATTTCTTATTTAATTTTTCTACGCTGTTTGACTGGGAGATCAGCTGGCCTTGATAAAGGAAGAATGGAGGTTTATGTCATGGTTGCTGGAATCTACTATGAACTTCAAGTAGATTATTCTACACAGTTGTGGAAGGAATTCCAAAAGGGTGTAGAACACACAAATGCTATTCATGGTATTTCGTGTGCAAGATACTAGAGTTTGATTCTACAACACTTTTACAATAAGGAAGGGATTTTGGTACCCACTGATGAAGACAAAGCAGTTTTTCAATCTTACCACTATCCGAAGGAGGTTACAGATAATGCTGATGTTTTTCCTACAGTTGCTCGTATTCCAGATGCGATGCTTAAAAGAGTTGATTCTTCGAACCCTGTATTGGTAGCCTATTTGACGACAATTGATTCTTCATTTAAAACTGGTGTTTTACTAGGAAGAGATGATAAGAAAACCAAGAAGTCAAGAAAGCATGAAACTGAGTCCAGATCTTTGAAATCTCCAAAGAAGAAGCCTGAAACAGTTGAAGTGATTGTTGCTAAGACTCAAGTAATTGAGCCCATTATTGAAGAAACACGAGAACATGTAGTCCTTCCTTCGAAGACTGGCATGTTTCGAAGAATTAAAATGAAGTCCAAGTCTCCAACGCACAAAGTGGTTCGAAAACCTCAAATAACCCATCAAGGGATTCTAATTAGAGAAGTGCCTGCACCTGTTTCACCGGTGTCCAAGAAACGAAGGGCTGAAGACATGGCAAAGCATTTGTCAAAGAAAAAGAAGTAAAAGACTCGAAAACTTGTAATCTCTACTGAGTCAACAGATGATGATAGTGAAAGAGTTCCTGAAACTCCAGAGTTTACTCTTATCACCGAAAGTTTCACTCCTACGAAGACGGTTGTCATACCACCCGAAGATTTGATTGCCAAATCAGTTCCTGAGGAGGTTCGAACTTCAGGCATCCCTACACACGTATCTGATACGGATGCAAATGTCAATATGGGTGAAGGAGGTTCGAAGAATGAAGCTACAGGTCCATCTACTTCTGCTCCTTTTGCAAGTACTGTTTCTTTACCGTTATCTTCTACTCCTCTTACTTCCACAACAGATTCCCCAACATTCGAACACATTCTTGATCAACCCTTTACGTCTGTTTTTTCTTCTCAATCTACTGAGCCACCCAAAACAACTTCACCTATTCAAGAAACTGTTTGTATGAAGACAGAGACTGATAATGAGGGGTTTGGCGGTATGTTTGACGACTTGGAGTTTCATGAAGAAGAAGAGCAGTTTCCAGATCACATGCTGATGACCATGAAGCAGTTTAAGATTTTAAATCAAAAGTTGAATTCTGTCATTCAATCCCAAGCAGATCTAGGGGTTGGTTAGTCTGTTTCAAGTGTTGAAGTTGATTCATTGCTGAAGGTGTTTGAATCCAGAATCATAAGTAAAGTATCGGGGATGCTTAAAGATTCTGAATCTCGACTCTTGGAGAAGATTGATCATAATGATCAAAACAATGAACTTCGGATCAATTCTCAGAATTCGAAGTTTGCTGGAAATCTGAAAGAATTGAAGAATGTTGCAAAGGAACGACATGTTCTTTTTATTCAAGATGTGAAGAAAGTTCGAGAGGATGTCAACTTGCAAATTCACGAACTTCGTGAAGATATGAAAAGAGAAATAGCAACTGTTTAACATGACTATGCATCATTGCATCAAAAGGTTGATATCATTTGTGACGCAGTCACTCGATTTGTTAAGTTGTATGAAAATTTGAGTCCTCAAATTACTCAACTTTCAACATCCGAAAGTGCAAGCTTTGACAAAGTGCTTAAGTTGCTTAAGGAGTTAAAAGAGATCTCTGATAGGCCAGTTTCTTCTCCATTGATTACTTCTGAATTTTTATCTCAGAAGTTTATCCAATTCGAAGCCATTCTCAACAAGCAACTTGCTCCTCTCTTTCGCATATCAAGTCTTCTTCCAACCATAAATGCCCCACCTGTTTTCACAGGGGTGCAAGTGTAGTGGTATTGATTATGATGGCATGTACGGAATTAGAAAAGATCTAGTGAATCATCATACAAATTCAAGAACACCAGGAGTAAATAAATCTGTGTAAGCTCATATTAGATCTAGAAAGGATATACAAATGGGTTTGTACAAATTTCTCTCTCTAGTCTAACACTCCAAAATGGTTCCTTACATAATGGGAGTCACTCACTTCCTATTTATAGGAAAGACTCAACCCATTTACACATACAAGAGGGTAAGCCTAAAACACTACATCCAAGAGTGACTTTGCACCCTAACATTCTCCCCCTCAAAGTTAGGATTGGATGTCCGGCTTCAATCTCCAACGAGCTAGCGCGATCAAGACCAAACTCCCCCACGAAGTAACATCGGTCTTCAAAATCCGCAAACGAATATCCGAGAAACCCGCTTCGAATACCCATCATTCTCCCCCTTTTTATAATCAAAAAATGATTATAAAACCCATTAAGGGTGAGAAGCGCTCGAGGAATGAACAATACAATACTCCCCCTTGATGTGTACCAAAAATGAATCACAAAAAATCTTGCACGGAAAAACAATCACGAAAAAGCCACAAAAAATTTCCAATTTATGAAATTTTTTTGACTTTTTGGGTGAAAGTTGCAAGATTTTTCAAAAACCGGGTAAAAAGCGTCACTTTCTGAAACTTGCAGGGACCCATTGCGCCCAAAACAGCCAAATATGCAAAACTCTCCCCTTTTTCCAAAGCTGGGTAGAAAGCGTCAATTTGCACAAACTGCAGGGACTGAACTTGAAACTTCTGTATTCTTCACAATTTTTGCTCAATATTCGAAACCGGACTAATTCTGCCAAGTCTTCGAAATTTCAGGGGCTAATTTCAAAACTTGTGTGATTTCTTCTCCAATTCGCTTGTTCCAGACGACGCCTCAAAAATTTCGACAGTTTGAGAAAAAAAATCTTCGTACGTTCCAATCAAATTCTTCGCACGTCGATATACAATTCTTCGTACAATAATCTTCGTTAGTCGATACGGGTAAAACCTTCGAAACTTATCAACCCAAAATCTTCGACTATCAAGAGTCGAGTGTCGATTACACCCAAAACGTTCGAAATTCGCCTCTTAGTCTCGACTCCAAACCATAACCCATCTGTTCGTCCATTACTCACTCCAATCGGCATCAACAAAATCAACCAAACTTGAATTCAATCTTACGAACTTCGCTTTTCATCTACTCAAAACCATCGACAACACAGGGACCCTTCGCACGTCAACTTAGATTTCAAACCATCAAAGCGAACACCTTTGCTTTCTTCCCCAAATCCGTGTTATCAGATGTTAATCCAAAACATTCGAAATCAATTTCCATCCTCCTTTCTGTTATCAAAACAACAATCGGATAACCCATCTATCAAACCTTCAATAGTTCGTTATCAACCAATAAACCAAACTCGACATCAAAACTGTGAAAACAATCGACAATCCAAACCCACATTGAAATCAAAACTTGAAATCGTCGTTTGTCTTCTTCCCATTCTCCATTAGTGAACATCCAATCAAACACGAATCCAATTATCGAATTCCCAGTACCTGTTCGTAGATTGACTCAAGGCTCCATCGATTCCAAACTATCGCTTACCAGTTTTCGAATCCAAACTCAAAATCTTCACTCATTTTCAAAACAGTCGAATACAATGAGAATCACAGATACCCAAACCATCGACTATTGACTATTCGATTCGGTTTTGACTTCCAAAAACATTCAAAATCAATCTTGCAATCATCGACTTCAAAGCAATCGATATGTTCGCTTTGTTTTACAGAAAATACCCATCGATTCCCAAAGCTTTAAACCATTCGACATCAAACATAAACAATCATCGATAACAACATTTCAACAATTCGTAAACAAATCCTTCACCGATCGAACTCCCAAAACAATTTCACAGTCTTTGTTCAATCGACTTCCAATATCGACTTTGCAAGAGGGTAAGCCTAAAACACTACATCCAAGAGTGACTTTGCACCCTAACATTCTCCCCCTCAAAGTTAGGATTGGATGTCCGGCTTCAATCTCCAACGAGCTAGCGCGATCAAGACCAAACTCCCCCACGAAGTAACACCAGTGTTCAAAATCCGCAAACGAATATCCGAGAAACCCGCTTCGAATACCCATCATTCTCCCCCTTTTTATAATCAAAAAATGATTATAAAACCCATTAAGGGTGAGAAGCGCTCGAGGAATGAACAATACAATACTCCCCCTTGATGTGTACCAAAAATGAATCACCAAAAATCTTGCACGGAAAAACAATCACGAAAAAGCCACAAAAAATTTCCAATTTATGAAATTTTTTTGACTTTTTGGGTGAAAGTTGCAAGATTTTTCAAAAACCGGGTAAAAATCATCACTTTCTGAAACTTGCAGGGACCCATTGCGCCCAAAACAGCCAAATATGCAAAACTCTCCCCCTTTTCCAAAGCTGGGTAGAAAGCGTCAATTTGCACAAACTGCAGGGACTGAACTTGAAACTTCTGTATTCTTCACAATTTTTGCTCAATATTCGAAACCGGACTAATTCTGCCAAGTCTTCGAAATTTCAGGGGCTAATTTCAAAACTTGTGTGATTTCTTCTCCAATTCGCTTGTTCCAGACGACGCCTCAAAAATTCCGACAGTTTGAGAAAAAAATCTTCGTACGTTCCAATCAAATTCTTCGCACGTCGATATACAATTCTTCGTACAATAATCTTTGTTAGTCGATACGGGTAAAACCTTCGAAACTTATCAACCCAAAATCTTCGACTATCAAGAGTCGAGTGTCGATTACACCCAAAACGTTCGAAATTCGCCTCTTAGTCTCGACTCCAAACCATAACCCATCTGTTCGTCCATTACTCACTCCAATCGGCATCAACAAAATCAACCAAACTTGAATTCAATCTTACGAACTTCGCTTTTCATCTACTCAAAACCATCGACAACACAGGGACCCTTCGCACGTCAACTTAGATTTCAAACCATCAAAGCGAACACCTTTGCTTTCTTCCCCAAATCCGTGTTATCAGATGTTAATCCAAAACATTCGAAATCAATTTCCATCCTCCTTTCTGTTATCAAAACAACAATCGGATAACCCATCTATCAAACCTTCAATAGTTCGTTATCAACCAATAAACCAAACTCGACATCAAAACTGTGAAAACAATCGACAATCCAAACCCACATTGAAATCAAAACTTGAAATCGTCGTTTGTCTTCTTCCCATTCTCCATTAGTGAACATCCAATCAAACACGAATCCAATTATCGAATTCCCAGTACCTGTTCGTAGATTGACTCAAGGCTCCATCGATTCCAAACTATCGCTTACCAGTTTTCGAATCCAAACTCAAAATCTTCACTCATTTTCAAAACAGTCGAATACAATGAGACTCACAGATACCCAAACCATCGACTATTGACTATTCGATTCGTTTTTGACTTCCAAAAACATTCAAAATCAATCTTGCAATCATCGACTTCAAAGCAATCGATCTGTTCGCTTTGTTTTACAGAAAATACCCATCGATTCCCAAAGCTTTAAACCATTCGACATCAAACATAAACAATCATCGATAACAACATTTCAACGATTCGTAAACAAATCCTTCACCGATCGAACTCCCAAAACAATTTCACAGTCTTTGTTCAATCGACTTCCAATATCGACTTCTCCCAATTGATTTCCAAAATCGTCAATCACTCGAACAACAATACGATTACAGAATCCCACTTCGTCTCTGACTAATCGAAACCCAAAATCTTTAATGGACGACATCAGCAATCGATCACTGTTCATCAAACGATTGTCCTTTGACTTTGAAAAGTCAATCTAATCATCGATCATCAGTCTTTGCTATCGCAAACAATCGATCAAATGAAGTATTACAGATCATGAGATCAAGATTTGAAACGGATTCGATAGATACAAAGATCGATTCAATGTGTTTTGAAGTAATTAGACCCAGTAGCGGGTCAATTTTGAGATAAGATAACTTTCGTTAAGAACAAATCAAGAAATTGGATTGATAAGTCAATGATTTATAGATGGTTGACTGATATTGGCTTTATGTATCGAATGAATATTAATTGAATCAGCTAAATTGGATTGGGCTCAATTCAATCAGTAATATTACAATTTAGACTCAAAAGATTTTCATGAACAGTAACAGATTCGTTTTCACGTAATGGGCTTCAAAATCAATATGAACAATAAACGAATTTCTTTTGAATTCACTTAAAAACATGGATGAACAGTGAATTTTGTATTTGATAATGATTTTGGAATTTTGATCTAAACAAAAATAATTGGATCAATCAATGAGGTTTGAAACGGTTTTGATCCAATGAGGCAAATCGATCAAAATTGAAAAACGAAAAACACGAATCGAAATCATGGATGTTTTGGAATCCATTTGAAAATTTGAGATACCTTTTTGACGAATCGAGTTCCATTTTCAACGAACGAGTCGAATTTAGAAGATTTTGGTTCTTTAGTTGGAACGAGAAAATCTCCAATTTGAACATTGTACCACCCATTATGCGAGATGTACAACTCGTTCTTCGTGTTCTTCGTCGATCCAAGAACATCTTCAAAAGAACCTCCAACACTCTTGGGTTTTGACTTCAAATTCAATGCAACCTTTGGAGATTGTTGCTTTGGAACCCAAATTTGCTTCACGGATTTCGACTTCACAACATTTGACGGTTTTTGTGAGTAAACCCGCTTGTTTTTCCGATTAATCTTCTTCTTCTTTTTCTTTCTCATCTTTTTGCATCTTGAAGACTTGATCTCATGAACAAACCCACTTTCCACAACATCAACTTTATGAGTTTGAATCAAATCTTTTGGAGTTTGATACTTGTGAATTTCTTGGATCACCGGCTTCCGATAAGGAATCATTCCTTCAAACGAATCACAAGAACACAAAATATCATCGGTTTGAACTCCAATCGAGGAAAAAACTTTTTCATCTTGAAAATCAACTTGAACGCCTTTTTCTTGAACATCAAGATCATCATCAAGAACACCTTCCCGAGCTTCACGACAATCTGCATAATATTCAAGTTTATTGCTTCCATATTTGCATTCAGCACGAGAAATTCCTTTTATGACTTCTCCATCTCTTCTATTTCTTCGTCTCTTTTGATATGTTGTAACCAAACGATCAAAAAAATCTTTGGTTTGAAAAATTGGACAACTAATTAATTCTCCAACTTCATTCTTTTCTCCATTTACAACGATATCACATTCACTTTTCAATCCAACAGTCAAGCTATAAAGAAGATATTCAAAAGTGCATTCACCTTGAACATCCTTACTATGTATCATCCATTTCTCCATAATTGCTTTTTTTCTTTTCGAATCAAACGATATGAACTTGGGTTTTCTAGAGAGAGAAAGTGAAAATCAAGGAGATCTCTAGAGAGAGAAAGTGAATATGAACCAAATTCTAGTGAGAGAAAGTGGTACAAACAAGTATTCTAGAGAGAGAAAATCGAATTATGGATCAAATCAAGGAAGAATTCGATTTCTAGAACACAAAACACTCTCTAAACACGAAGATCAATAAGAACATGAAGAATCACCAAATCAAGATAGCCATCAAGGATCAATTCTTGATGAAATCAAGAACACCCGCTCTGATACCAATTGTAGTGGAGTTGATTATGATGGCATGTGCGGAATTAGAAAAGATCTAGTGAATCATCATACAAATTCAAGAACACCAGGAGTAAATAAATATGTGTAAGCTCATATTAGATCTAGAAAGGATATACAAATGGGTTTGTACAAATTTCTCTCTCTAGTCTAACACTCCAAAATGGTTCCTTACATAATGGGAGTCACTCACTTCCTATTTATAGGAAAGACTCAACCCATTTACACATACAAGAGGGTAAGCCTAAAACACTACATCCAAGAGTGACTTTTCACCCTAACAGCAAGCGGGAGAAAGAAAAACTAGTGAGTCGAAGACTAGTGGAGAATATGCGAAAGTTGTGGGAAAAGTCTTTTCTTCGAAAATCCCTACAACAAAACCAATAATTGTTTCTGCTGAACATGTGACTTCAACAGTCGTAACAACAATGCAAATTGCAAGACCAATTTCGAAAGGAATTGTAATTGGTAAATCTTCGGAGACTGGTGGGAGTGGTTCAAAACCAAAAGAGACAACTGACAATCAAGCATTGAAAGATAAAGAGAAATCGATTGTGGTGGAAAAATCAAAAGAAGAAAAGAAGGCTGAAGTTGATGCTGAAATCGAAAAGCTCAGAATAGCTCAAAGCATTATGGCTCAGCGAGCAAATGATTCGAAGGGAATGGATAAAGGGGATCCAACTAAACACTATAACTACGAAACAATCGAGGCCAAGGTTGCATTCAATCACATGTATTCATTTGAGAAGAAACCAAAGCAGAGTTATTTGGTCACAAATACTGATGCAGGCCAGTTGGATTTTCCCATAAACGAAATGATGTTTATCATGCCTCAGTTCAAAGCAGAAGGGAATTTTAAAAATAAAGATGAAGGTACACACATGAAAATTCGTTTTCATGTTGTTCTTGGAAAAGCCCCTGAGGAAGTTTGGTCTTCAATAAAAATCAAGAAGGTCATAAGTATGAAAAAGGATGTGGTTTTCGAAAACACAGTCCAAAATGTTAAGTATGTGGTTGCCAGGGCAAATTGAAATATTTGCGAATTCACTGTTGCAGATTTTCCATTAATGCACTTGTATGATCTTATACAAGTTGCATTACTTTTGAAAGACAAATCATTCTCATACCTTCAAAACACAGAACCAGATGAATTCAAGCTTGGAGTAGCTCACATCAAGATTTTTATCGAAAACTATTATGAGTGTTTGGCACTAACAGATGTTGAATTAGCTACTGCCAAAGGAATGGAAATTAAAGCTCCGATGGCTCCTACGAAGACTCAGGTTGAATTGAAGAAGTATGCTGATGGTGAAATTTGCCTGAAGCCTTTTGGAATTGTCTTCGCAGGAAAAGACAAAGCTGGAAAGTCTAAACGGTTCTTATTCCAAGCAAGTGAAGTCGAGAGATATTCAACATCTCAATATACGAACTTGATTGTTCGTATGAATCATTGCAAGAAGAACAATGAAGGCGACAACAAAGAGCTGAAGAAGATTATCTCCTGGTACACGGAGATTCGAAGAGTATTACTGTATTCCATCACACTTCTTACAAATTGAAGACTTCGACTATGATTACAAAGGGGGAGATTGTAAGGGTCGAATTGTTGTAATTAGTCGAAGTATGTTTTGGACTCTTCGAATATTTTGTAATGTATGTTACTAGGGCGCTTTTATTCGAAGCTTTAGAGTCAATGCCTTAGTATATTTTTTGTATGCTTTCAGTTCCCTATAAATAGGGTTATTTACTAGAGTTAAAAAAGAACTTTTACAGACTTGTCTACTATTCTCTGTAAAGAATTCGAAAGCATAATAGAGCATAACAAGATCATATTTACATCGTGTGTTCAAATCTCATATTCTTACTTGAATTCATACTCTGATTAATTCATCACTCGATTCATTGATTCATCAAACTGTAATTAAAATCTACATGGAACTATTATCTATGTAACTTTATCCTTCATATATAATGAAGACACGCCCGATTGTAATTGAGATTCATCTCAATCTATTGGGAAGTTCAGCATATGTGCAACAACTTAAACATAGATTTCTTTCAAAATACTTCGCATATTAGGAATATTTCTTTAGTTCTCGCAATTACTTTAGAATGTTCCTATAAGTCATACAATAACTTATTCTCAGATTACACTGGTATCATTCAACATGCTCTAAGCATATGACTTATCTGGCCTTCATGCTTAATCATGACATATATGATTAATCCAATTGCAACATGTAATGTCCCAGTTTTCTCAACCCAAATTTTCAATTTTGTTCATTTAAAATATTTATTTACATAATAGTATTTATTAGATTATGCAGAAACATGATTGTGAATGCACGTATGTACATTCGAGCCTTGCCCTTCTCACGAGTCAATGAATTTCCTGAAAAACATTTATAACAACTGGGTAAGCACTAGGCTTAGTGAGTTTCCCTCATATACCATATACCACAATACACATACATGCATACAAATAATATGTATATTTTCGACTTACGACCTACATGCCATTTCGTCTTCAACACGGGTGTACGTGTACTTACGGCCTACATGTCATTTCGTTAACACATGTCAATGTGTACTTACGGCCTACATGTCATTTCATTAACACGTGGGCCTATAGGCTCCCTAAATCTTTTTCGCTTCGCCATCATCGCCTAACTAATTCGCAATAACTATTAAGCATATCAACAATCACAAACATAGATACTACGTATTCGGCTCTACTAATACATGCATATAGAAACTATACTATTGGCTCTACTTTACTGGTTCCTATATCCTAACATACATGGATATATACTGGAATACATAATATAGTGAGATAAAATCACATGGACAGTTACTCTGACAACTAACAACAATCCACGGACGATCCAACTGACAGTAACTTACTCGACGAATATTAGCCTATAATACAATCGCTTTATTAGATACTAGGGAAATTTGGAAATGTGGGTTAGATCTATTACTAATCCCAATGAATACTGATAGTTCTATCAAATAAGGATCAGCCACGTCGGATAGTTGGGAGGCAAGACCATTTCGGCATATAGCCTTTCTTAAATCCAACAAACAAGCCAACGTGACCATTCCAGACATCTCTCTCGTAAGTAGATTGATCAATATTATAAATGGAATTACTAATATATATATATATATATATATATATATATATATATATATATATATATTCATAACAATGACTATGAATATAAGTTACACTGAAAGCAAATGAGTGTAGCTTAACTTATCGAGGGATTCTAGCGAAAACCAGGGGATTAAAATGGCAGAATATTCTGAAATCCCGACGAAAGACTTCTAAAATTGAGTCTAAAGGTTAAGATAGAGGTTAGAAAAAGTGTGTGTGAAGAATGAGGGCTAAATGGCCTTTTATAGGTGAAATTCCATGAAGTGCGCCCCGCATATGCTTGATGTGAATTATGAGCATTGATTTGGCATGCGGAATTAAAGAACACACAAAGAACACGGTGATTTGGTGTTTAAGAGATGCATTCGATTATGAAAGGTGTTACAAAAAAGGATCTAGATCTGAATCTACATAATTAACACAGACTAACTGTTGGGTCTAAATTTTGTTTATACTTTTCTTTTCTAGGAAAATATATTTTTATGTAATGTTGTATGTGTTTGCGGTTTGTGTGTACGGTCGTACACGGGTGTACGGCCGTACACCCGTGTACGACCCATATCTCATATATATAGGGTGAGGAGTGTGTAGAGGAGTGTAAGGCTAGAGAAGAGGAGCATGTTCTAGAGAGAGAAACTAGAGAGAAGAATAGTGTGTGAGAGAATCTTGTGTAAGGAGCATCATCCATATCTTCAATACATTCAAGATTCATGTTTTTCTTCTTCTCCTTCTCTTCTATTGATCTGGCATCACCCGTTTGATTGGGATTCTGCACCATCAAACGGATCTGATTGATACACAAGTAGATTGGGGACTTACAAGTGGTATCAGAGCTTGGATTGTATCAATCAATTTTTCTAGATCTGGAGCGTATTTGACCTTATTTTTAAAGGATTTTTGCGTTTTTGGATAGATCTCTAAAAATTAGGGGGGTTTGTTCTTTGCGTTTTTCATAAAAACGAGTTTTTGATCGAGTTTTGGAGCAAAAATGGTGAAAACATCGTTTTTCTTCGCATCTGTTGAAGGTGTACGGCCAGTTGAAGGTGTACGGTCCTCGGTGTGCGGTCTTCGGTGTACGGCCGTACACGGGAGTCCGGTTTCGGAGTTTACGGCCCATCAGCTCCAGCACGTGTTCGGCCATCTTCGCACGCGCGCCTCGTCCTCGCTTCGCATCACACTTCGTTCAGCAGCAGAAGTCCTCACAGCAGCGTTCATTAAAAAAGGGGGAATCGATTTTGGGGGTGCCAGGAATCGAACCCTGGTCCCCTGATTCTAAAGTCTAACGCCTTTCCATCTCATCCAGCTTGATGGATGATATCCTCCTTCGTTTTTAATTCTTAAAGATTCGCTTTCTCGGTTCCTCTTTCGCATTTTTGACACTTTTAACCCCAAAAACAATTTCCTTTTAATTTTATATTCCATTTTCAACCCAAAAATTTTATTTTTTAATTTTTGACTTTTAATTTTGACTTTTTACTTAAAACTTTGACTTTGACTTTAAAGTTTTACCTTTGACTTTAAACTTTGACTTTTTCATTTAACTTTTAAATTTTCAAATTTAGCTTTTTGGTTTGACTTTTAAGTTTGACTTTTTAAATTTGACTTTTAAGGTTGATTTTTGAGTTTTTAGTCAAAGGGCATATTATTAAAAAAAAATGAGTTCCTCAAACATCCCGGTCAATGAAGTTTCTTGTTCTCAATCTTGCATTAAAACTGTCAAATTTTTGCGTGACCAAATCGAGTTGATTAAGAAAGAAAATGAGGACCTAAAATACGAAGGATATCAACTCAGAAAAGGACAAAAACCATTAAAAGAAAAATTAGAAGCCAAAACAAATGATTTTAGGAAACTGCAAGAAGATTACAACAACAAGTGTGAGAATTATGATCACATCAAAAATAAACTTGTTGTTGTAACTGAAGAACTTGACGCTTTGAAAATTAAGTGTGGAAAAACAGATGTTAGTTTCAAAAATTATATTGCGTCAAGTAAGACAGTCGAGTCCTTAGTTGAAAAACAATTGAGTTTTAAAGATAATCAAACCAAGGGTCTAGGATATGAGAGTGTTCCTCCTCCATTTAATCATTCATATTATGTTAATCCTTTAACAAAAGAAGAGATCGACAGAGAACCTTATATGGTTTATGGTAAACCAGCTGCCGAACAGGCAACTGAGGGTGTTGAGATGAAAGATACTAATGATTCTACTTCCTGTGCAGGTAAAGCAGTAGAGGATGAGAACAATGAGAAAACTATTGAACAATCCAATGACTCCTTGAACTCTAATTATGTTGCTTCTAATTCTGTTACTCCTAACAAGCCTGCTGTTGAGAAATACAGGCCACCAACACAAGTTAAACAGAATGCCTGCTGCAACTGTGCGTGTGGGAAAAACAATAAGAGACAAGGCAAAGATATGCCACCAGGGGCAGGAAGAAACAATTTCTCAGTGAAGAAAAAGACATGTTTTCACTGTGGAACACCTGGACACATTGCCCGAAATTGTCCAAATCGTGCATACGTTCCCTACTATGCACAAGGGTGGCAGAACGCACCAAGAGGTAGATTTTCCAAAAGAAACCCCTCAAGGTCACGTTCAGACAATGGCGACTGGAATGCCACGAAGGGCAAGAGTTCAACTCCCAAGGCCAATAAATCAACTCCCAAGGGCAAGAAGGGAATGCCGGCCAAGAAGTCCAATCCAAGAGATGCTCCAGCGAAATCAAGACCGGTTAGGTCAAAGTCATCTCGACGATCAGCTTCCAGTTCAAAATCAAGTACTGAGGCACCCATCGGATCGAAAAAGAAATGGGTTAAACCCAACTATAGATGGGTACCAAAGGTTCAATCTCCCAAATCACCCAATGCTTCTAATATTTCTACATCTTCTGTTTGTGATAAACAGGATATGTCATGGGAGAGAGTATCGTGCAAGGATGACAAAGGTCGACCCAGTTTCAAAATGGACTGGGTTCCAAAGACCAACTGATCCCGCTCGGTGTCGGAGCAGCTATGGAGGCATATCATCAAACTTTGGTTTGTTGGTAGTGGCTGTTCCAGGCACATGATAGGAGGCATCTCTCAACTGTACAACATTCTAAAATTTGTTTGAGAGTATGTGTCCTTTGCGGGAAAGGAAGAAAGGAAGGGATCACACATGGGGTTAGTGCTTAATGACATGAAGAATTTTCGGATCTGTTCTGAGATTATGCGTGCTGTTCTCAGACCTTCTGGATGCAAATTCAATCGGTGGCTTACGGTTTGAGTTTTCTTCTCGATTCTCCTGAGTTTATCTTACACTGTTTCATTTCAAAGACATTTTTTCTTTAATTTCCTTATATGTCTTTCTTTAGTAGGTTGTTTTGGGAAGTGATATGAAGTATAGTGCTAAAGGGCAATTTATGATGCGTTTAATGCACTAAAGCCGAATTGTCTAGACTCTATATTCAATGTGTTGGTAGGCACAAAGGATTCAAAAGGTCTAGACATTGATTGACCATGAAAGGACTTGACTAATATGAACTTAGATAGTTTCATTTGGACTGACCATACGACGCTCGATAGATTGAGCAGTGAGATAAACATGGGAACCTGCGAGATACACTAAAAGTTAATTATCTAGAACTGTGGTTGAACATTTCCTTGATGTATGGATTCATGTCCTTAATTCCGGTATTGATAGGGCAACTGGGGGGTTCTGATAAAGTAGGTCGGTAGGAAATTATTTTCTTGCTTTCTATCTGTCAGTCATATGTTGCTTCCTCTGCGTGATTGGAAGAGATCCGATCTGGAATGCAACATATGCAACTCTATTTCTATGCATCTTCTTTATCTATGTAATTCTTTCTATCTGTGAGCCATATGCTATCTCCTTTGCATGATTAAAATGATCCGACCTGGAACATAGCATATGCAACATTCTACCTCTCAATCCCTCTATCCTAGTTAGCCATATGTTGTCCCCTTTGTGTGATTGGAAGACATCCGACCTGGGATGCAACATATGCACTTCTATATCTGAATTCTTTCTTAATTATTGAATACTCACCTAAAGTAAGGAGTTCTTTGGAAGTTCTTGATTACCGGGGTATATCGGGAAGTGGGAAACATGTTCTAGTACATCTAAAATTGAACCATTTAATAGGTTGTCTATAGATCTTGCTGCTTAATTTAAGTGGACAACAATATCCATGGTTGTCGTCAGCTAAATGTCCATTTAGGAATACATATCACAATGACTTGTCACTTATAATCTGTCCAAATTGTCAACATCCTTTGTGTTTAAGTGGACCACAATACCGGTGATTGACCGGATCTAGACATGCAGGCGTGTGCTGATAAACGATATTGGATTGCTTGACAACTTTGATCCCAAATATTTTTATTTTTTGTTAAATTTGTTCATAGTTTTCCTCTATGCAAAAATTTAGGGGGAGAATTAAAAAAAATTCAAAAATCAAACAAAACTCAAAAAAATTAAAAAAATCTAAAAATAGTGTTATTTCTGTTTTATCTTTTGTTCAGAAAATCAAAAATACAAAAATATTTTTGTTTCTGTTTTTATTTTTCCAGGAAATATGAAAAATCCAAAAATATTGTGTGCTAAGTTTTCTTTTAGTTTTGTTTTGTCTTGAAAAGTGAATTCAGATGTAGATGAGACTCATGGAGACTGAATCGAAAATTTCTGAGCCAAGGCTTCATCCGTGAGCATCGAAGAATTCTCATTCGAAGGAGCAAGAAATGAAGATTATTCTTTCAACATTCAATCCTTCAACCCCAGAAGCAAGGTGAAGCTGACTTGAAGATTATGTGACAAGTTGCATTGAAGCCTCATCAATCAATTTGCTGCTATTCTTGAACCTGCTGAAGTGATCCAGAAGTTTTGTTCTCTATTGTTCTCTCTGAAGATTCTCAAGCTGAAAGCGCCATCTTTCAAGAATCTTTTCAAGAAGCCTCCTCACCCAACGTGTGTTCAATGCCTAATTCTGAAGAAAAGCCCAAGTGCTCAAGATGAAGTCCTTTATTGAAGATTCATCATGTTCATCTTGAAGCTGTGAAGAATTTGAAGATTAATGCTGAAGCCAAGCTCCCAATGAAGATTGACAAGAAAAGCCAGCTACTTTTTAGGGGGGAGCTTGTTGGGTCAATTAGAAAAGAAAGCTATAAACCAAGGGGGATATTGTTGGGTCTAAATTTGGTTTATACTTTGCTTTTCTAGGAAAATATATTTTTATGTAATGTTGTATGTGTTTGCGGTTTGTGTGTATGGCCGTACACGGGTGTACGGTCGTACACCCGTGTACGGTCCATATCTCATATATATATATATATATATATATATATATATATATATATATATATATATATATATATATATATATATATATATATATATATATATAAGGTGAGGAGTGTGTAGAGGAGTGCAAGGCTAGAGAAGAGGAGCATGTTATAGAGAGAGAAACTAGAGAGAAGAATAGTGTGTGTGAGAGAATCTTGTGTAAGGAGCATCATTCATATCTTCAATACATTCAAGATTCAAGTTATTCTTCTTCTCCTTCTCTTCTATTGATCTGGCATCATCCGTTTGATTGGGATTCCGCACCATCAAACGGATTTGATTGATACACAAGTAGATTGGGGACTTACACTAACACTCTCAATGTTACATCTCTCAAGCACACCTCTACAAGTGGTATGGAACCCACCTTATATAGAGGTGTTTACATCTCTCTCTCTCTCTATCTATCTATCTATCTATCTCTCATGTCACAAGACTACTCTACCACATGCAAGTGGGTCTACAAAAGTCAAACCATTTACAAAGTCATACATGGATAACTTTGTACCCAACATTCTCCCCCTTAAAGTTAGGAATGGATTACCCGCTTCAAATCTTCCAAACTCGAGCAACTTCACGAACCGAGCCTCAAATGTGACACATGTAGAGATGAACATCAAATCTTCAATTCTTCCATGACTTTTCAATCTGGGTTCTAGAATGTGAGACCATGCAAACCGAGCATCAACGGATAATTAGGAGTATCCAAATCTCCAAAAAAATTACCCAAAAGTTGAGCATTTATGCACACTCCAAAAATCTTCAATAAGTCCAAACCCTTAATGAACCGAAATCACTTCCGAATCTCCAATTGAATCATTTGATAAACTTCAAATACTTGAGGTCACTTCGGTCTTCAAGTCTGCATAATGTGAAAAATTTAACTTTCGAATTTCCATATCTCCCCCTTTTTATAATCAAAAAATGATTATAAAACCAAAAAGGGAATGAGAAAGTGCTCAATTCGGAATTTTTCTATCCAAAACTCCCCCTTAACACATGGCATAAACATTGAGCTTCAATCCGGAAAATCCAAAAAATCTTCAATTTTTAGCTTCGTTCACGGACCGCCTTTGACAATATTTCACAAATGTGGGTAGAAATTGTCAATTTCAAAATTTTGTAGTGACCCGGTGGCCCCAAAACAGCCGAAATTGCGAAACTCTCCCCCATTTGCGAAACTGGGTAGAAAGCGTCAATTTGCATTAACTGCAGGGGCTGAACTTGAAAATTCTGCACAATTCTTCAAAATGTCGAAATTATACCCAATGTCGAATATGGGTATAAGCTGCAAATTTCGACTAAAGTGCAATGTCGAAAATCAGTCCTAATTTCGAAATGGGTTTAAACTGCCACGTCTTCGAAACTTTAAGGACCAATTTCGAAACATTCTGTTTTCTTCTTCAATTCATTACCCAATTGGTGAATCAGGTGACGAAGGCTTCCTGTCTCCTTCCCAACTCGTTATCAAAATTTCGAAAGTAAGCCATAAAAATCTTCGTTAGTCGATACCCGATTCTCACAACCAAACTTTCGAAACTTTTTAACCCAATTCATCAAAACCTTCGAAATTGAGATATGGCTTCTTAGTCTCGACTCCAAAATCTTCGAAAGTATGTACTCAAGCAATAGCCTAAATATCCCACTCCCAAAACATAATCATCGACATCTATTCACTGTGAAACCTTCAAAATCAAGACATAAAAATCCGATTATCACACCTTCGTTATTAATCTCTTTCTCATGTCGACTCCAATACACCATCTGTTTCCGATGTAGACTCCACATAGCTTTCGACTCAACCAAAACAGATTTCAGTCAAAATCGATCCTTAACCCCATTAGTCGACATACGATTCTAGTTAAATTCGACTTTTGCTTTTCATTCACCAACAATTTTCGATCACAAACCAACATCGACATTCAACAAAATCAAAACGAATCCACATCGACACCAAAAACCATCGAAATATTGATTATCAATTTCCCAGTCATTTCCCAAACCTTCATTCTTTGACCCCGTCGTCTTCACAAGTCGACATCGACATCTAATTTGAGACTTTCAAAACTTTAATCTCTTCATCTACCCATTCCATACACCAGTTCGACTTTCAAATCACGTTCAAGAAGCACAAAATAAAAAAGATTCAACCTTCATTTCAGTTCGTCACTTTGACATCAAGAACAACAACATCGACCAAAATTTTAAATTTGACTCAAATTAGACTAGATTTTGACTCTCTCAACTTCAAAACAACTTCTAACTACCGATTTCAGCATACAATTCACCAATTCATCTCTTGAATTCCAACTTTGACTTTTTCACAGTTTGACTTTTCGAAGTCAAACACCAAATTGATGAATCAAACACCAAATTTTAGATCAAAACGTGTTCAAACAACTGTTCTAAACCTCCTTCAAGTGTTCTTGGTCAAGTTCATCGAAATCAAAGAAACAATTCATGATTTCTGAAGTTCGATAATCCATACAAAGAACTGGGAACCAACTCCCGACAAAGAACTGGGAACCAACTCCCGACAAAGCCCTAGGGGTTGTGACTTCCTTGCTACGCGTATGGGTCCTGTGCTTTCAGTAGTACGGGCCCATACTACCTTCCACACCTACCCATATTTGTCTCAAGTATCATCACAACACCCCAACAATATACATAATCATAGCGAGCACTCAAGCCTCACTCCTAGAGGAAGGCTAAATATCCCGTAGTCGGCGGACTCATCCCAAACAACCTACCCATCCATGAAACTTCCACCAACCCTGCAGCACTCGTGTATGCTAACCATACATAACGTTGGACCCTATAGACTTTCGAATACTCGGTCCTACTCTAAGCCCACAACCAGACAAGGAACATGAAATAAAGCCAAACCAAACATTCTCAGGCTATAAGATCTTAATTATGTATAGTCGTGATGCATACACTAAGCAACTATAGTAATGATGTCAATTTCTTATAAGGAAAACCCTAGGCTATCAGGCATCATATAATCAGGCAATTCTATCGTGAAATTCCTGAAGATCCCTAGCCTAGTACTAGCATGATGTTCTAATCATATCTCATAACTCACATAACTCGTAAGGTATTTTGGGGTCTATCCGCGAGCTCCGGCTGATCGTACACTTGCATCCTCCTGTTATTATTTTGAAAACATTTTAAGAAAATCGTTTTATAACCTTGTCCTCAGTTTGAGACTGGAGACACATGAGTGTTTCCTCCAATTCACTCAAACCAAGGCTCTGATACCAACTTGTAACATCCATAAAATTCGAGCCAATTTAAAACTTTTTAAAACATTTCAAAACACATGATTATCATAAACTTGTTTTCAAAATAGTATATTATCAGAGTATCCCAGAATCAAATCATAAAGTCATAAAATGTAAGGAGCGGTACGATCACGCCTTTTCCTTCCCGCGATCATCAGAAGTACCTGAAACAATACTCGATAAATGTAAGCTCGAAGGCTTAGTGAGTTACCCCCCAAAATACCAACGCCATACAGTCATAATCGTATCATATAACATATAAGAAAACAACATGCATAATGAGCCATCAGTCTGACTGGACCGAATCCCGGTCCTCAGTCTATCTGGACCGCTCTCCGAGCCCTCGGCACGTCTGGACCGCCTTCCTCGGGGGCTTCAGCCTATCCGGACAGCTCGCTGGGCCTTCAGCCTGACTAGATTTGCCCGGCCCGGGTCTGCAGTCTACCCGGTCCGCCCAGGGTGTCTTGGCCTACTGCACACAGCAGGACCTGCCTCAACCCTTTCCCCAAACCAACAAACATGTGCACATATATATATAAACAAGTAAACATGCAGATCTAACAGATCACTAATCATGGCAACCATCCTATAACCAGGATACTGATCTAACCGATCTCTAGCATAGCAACCATTCTAAACTAGGATGAAACCTAACATAGCAATAACATAGTGACCATCCTAAACCAGGATGTAAACCATAAAGGGTCGGCCTTGGTGCCGTAGACCCTGTTGATATAGTGAGGATAACTCACCTCCCAAATGTCGCACTGAAGTGATAGGCTCAACTCTCGAATCGCCAACAAGAACTCCACCACCTACAGTTACCATAAAACCCTTTTCCATAAATTTCCAAATTACCAAAATGCCCCCAGAGGTCAACTAGTCAACCCTTGGTCAAAGTCAAGGTCCACAGTCAAAGTCAACAGTCCATGTTGACCCGACTCGTCGAGTGTAGTTCACCGACTCGTCGAGTCCTTCCTGAACTCGAGAAGTCGTGAAACCCCTGGTTGACTCGTCGAGTTCCCCTATAACTCGCCGAGTTCATACGTGTCCAAAGGTTCAGGAAAAACCCTAGCCGACTCGCCGAGTCATTCGACTGACTCGCCGAGCCCAAGGCAATCTTCATCGGACTCGCCGAGTTGTTCATCCAACTTGTCGAGTACATGACTATCTTCATATGACTCGCCGAGTCGACCTTGCGATTCGCCGAGTCCCTTCAATCCTTCAACCATACAGATGCTTTTTAAGCCATGCAAAGGTTCCAGATTACAGATCCAACCTTCCAAGGCATGCTTATCACGTAAAGTTGCAAACTTTACGTGCATGCAAGGCTTTAAGGCCCTTAAATGACAAAACTATGCTTGCAACGAAGTCTCATACTTGAGGGAAGGCTCATTCTGGTCAAGACTGATAACTTTATGGATCTAGAGGCCAAAGGGGGTCCAGATCTGAAGTTACAACTTCAGATCTTAGCTCAAACATAAGAAGCCTTTCATAAAGCCCATCCAAAAGAGGTTTTTGATGAACATGAGCCAAGGAAACAGTCTAATACCTTCAAGAGAGTGTTCACTGATGTAGATCCTGAATCCCACGAGTTCTTGCTTCTACTTGCTTGCTTTCCCCAAGTGTTCCCTCCTTCAAAACTCCTCCTCCAAGCTTGAACACACCAAAAGAACACACACACTCGATTTAGGGTTTGAGGGGGACAAGAAGCAGTAAAGGGGAGGCTGGGGGAGGCCAATGATCCTTTAAATAGGGTGCACTACCCCGAAATTTAGGGTTTCATCTGCCAGCTCCTACTCGTCGAGTCCCCTTGTGGACTCGGCGAGTAGGTCACTAAATTACACGGACTAACCCGTTGCTACTCGACGAGTAGGGCAACCAACTCGTCGAGTAGACCTTGGAAACAAGGAGATTCTTATAAAATCAATACCTGAGAATCGGGGCGTTACATTTATAGAAGCATTGATAGGTGCAGGGCATTCAAAGGTGAAGGAGCATTCATAGGTTTATGGGTATTCACAGCCTCACAGGTACAACAATATTTGCAATATTATACATTTCCAACATCAAATATCTATACCACTTGTTGGTCAATGGTAGATCAAGCCAAGAAAAAAAACTTTCACTCGTTCTCTTCATCCAACATGACTGAAAATTATAACATTTATAACCTACAACATAAGCTACTAATGAAAAATGAGAAAATTCAATAGTTTTACCATGAAATTAGGGCAACATGTGAATATGTGCATTAGGTTCTTCGGAGTCCAAGAAGTCCAAATACCATATTAATCTTTACAATCCCACCTAACCCTAACACCTTGTGAAGCTAATTCATCGAGATTGATGGGTTCTTGAAGAAGGCGATGTCATTATGCCCTAACGATTCTGGGTATGGAAATATGATACAAGTTGCTATTCTTTTCTATTTAAGCTCCTCAAATGCCAACGCAACGTGTTACTATCCACATATCCACATGGACTCCACCTCACTAGTATAACAATACCACTGGAAAGAATGGTGTAACTAGATGATTTCCCAAAATTGAATACCATTGCAAGTTTTCTATGTTGTTTTGTTGAAAAAAAAAAGAATTGTGGCTTAACCATTAACGTTAGAATATAGAGACTTTAATGAAGATTTTCCTTAAAAAAAACAATCATATATTATATTTAATCTCTAAACTGACAGAAAGGGTATAAAATAACTAAAATATCTCCTTCCAAGTAGTAACTTCTAATCACTAAAACAACTACAAAGTTCCAACACTACTCTTGATATCATTTGTAATGTGCTCAAAACACAACTAGTTACCTAATATTCTTGAAATCAAGTTAAAACTACTTAATATTTATTTTAAAGAAAACACGACTCAAATTTTTAACCAATGTGGGGAGTGTTATCATAGGACTATATACAAACTACATCAATTTTTGAAAGTGTCGTGTCAACCATTTAATAAGAATAATTGTATGATAAGCCAATTTAACATATACATTACAATTGAAGATTGTGAGCGAAAGACTTCTAGGGCTACATCATTAATAAAAAGTGTAATTACAAAGAGAGGAAAAAGAAACTATATATAGAACAAAATTAGGGTAAACCTAACTAAGAAAATATGTTGAAATTTACTTATAGAAGGTACAAGATATGAGTAGCTGTGCATACAACAGAGGAAATAAACATTAACTATATGATTGTTATTTAGAGAGCCTCCTTAGCAAGCCACCTCATAAGCATTCTTAAGCATTCTTTAGGTTTGTACTCTGGAGCTGTGTGACCTCCTCCCTTTAACAACACAAAAAAGTCAACCATCATGATCATAACAAGTTATGTTTTTTTTTTTTTTTTTTTTTTGCCTCATGAAATTGCAAAATTTAGGTTCAAAAATTTGTTGTATTGGCTCCGAGTTAGTATACTTGCATAACACCATCCCCGTGGGAGTTTCAAGTCCATTGTACATTGTGCTCTTCGTGGACACTCGGTTTTTATGCCAACCACGTAGAAGGCCACTATATATGTACACTGATTTGCATCACATTATGCTCATTGGATGTGAAAATAACCCTTTGAAGATTTTATTTTGTTGTGTTTTTTTAGTAAGTTAAATCTTGCCATTTTCATGAGACAAGAAGATCAGCGAGTGAGAGGAGTTGAGGAATATATCTCACCTTTACAGTAGCATAGGTTAAGCTGTATTCATGGTTCGAGTATTTCACAGTGTATCTGCAACAAAATAAGATAGCAACATAGTTTTAGAAAACTAAATACTTCTATTTTTAGCATTTTTTTGATGATAGCAAGTCAATGAAAATACAACTAACCCGGCTACTTGTTCATCGACAAACCAAGGTCTCCAGTCATTCACAGCTAACAGATTTAGCGATTCAATCCAGTTCATTGTAGCCATATACGGAACAACCATGTCATGATCTCCACTGGAAAGTGTAAAGATTTTCTTTAAATTCATTAAATACGACATGCCCACAAGAAGCTAAATCCACATTAGAATTGAAATTCCCACACTATGGTTGTTTTGACTCAAACCCTTCACCTTTTTTCAAGTATATATAACCCTAGAATCAATTGTTATAATCCCTTTGGGATCAAGTGGACTCTAATTTTAGGAAAACGGGAATAGGTATAAGATAATGGGAGGAAGAGAGATAGATCAAGAGTAATACCTATATACAAGAGCTCGACAATTTTTATCAGTAAGGTTTCGATGATAGGAAACCACACTCGGGACATTATGAAAGTAAGATACGGGTTCCTTATCAAAATGAAAATGCAAGGTTTCATTGCATCGCACCCACTCGATTTCGTTTAACTCCTGGTGATCATGAGATCATTAGTATCCTAAATAATCAAGATTAATATAAATTAATAAAAACTCATTGTGAACTACAAACCTCACGAATGTTAAGAGCCTCTCGAACGTCTCTGCTATTGGCCCATATAGAGGAGTACACATAGTTGTCATCCTACCACAAATGTAAACGAAAGACAAAATTCATAAAAAGAATGAACGACTGACACTTGTAAGTATCACCTATATAAAGACATAACACCTGAAAAAAAAAATTGCATATTTTTCACTCATTCTAAAGAAACAAATTTCACCTATATCTAAAAAGGCCGTTTAATTTACTTTCTGTAGTGATAACAATGTAAGATGTTTTAATTTTCATGTCACCAAAACAATTGGTTTATGTTAAAACTAAGTGTCTGATATGATGGTCACAAAACTCAATGACCTTTAATTTATTAGGGACAAAACTAAAAGTTTTCAGAGAGAATAATACACGACACCATTGTTTCTGAAGTTGAGGCAACGACATAATATCCACAGAAGTTTTGTCAAGAGATCTTAAGTCCCTCCTGAAGATATGAGATTTTATGGCATTTGAAGATTCACAAAAAGGCTCTAAAACGTGGGCCGTGCGAATTCTTTCAAGACACTGCAGATCGAAATAAGAAAGCATTAACTAAACAGAAAATATACAGATTGTGAAGAGAAATTATTAGCGAGTAAGTAGTATGTAATCCAAGTTGAAGTCTAACTCAGGCACCTTATCTACCACTTGAAGATAATGTATGCAGAGAGTGTTGTTTGGATCTACATTCAGGTGCTCACCTTGACAATTATCTTCGGTTAACTACAAAAATATGCAACTTAATTAATTAATTCCTGGGCATATTGCAATTATGATTTGTGTATTAGTGGACCACTCAAGTGTAGTTATATACCTTGTAGATTGAATCTGATAAAAGTGCCATACGATGAGCAAATGGTATTCTTGAATTATACTCACCACTTGTGTCTGTTAGAGGATTACCAAGCACGTACCCCTAAGTTTGAAAACATATATCAAAAACTTTAGGTAAAGCTTTTTTGAAATCAAGTCATGCACACCAACTATTGTTCATTTTAGAATTGTAAAAAGAGAATGAAAACATAAATTCAATTTGTACTTTGATGTTGATTTGTGGCCATTCTCCAACTTCATTACCTATAAAAGAGGGAACCAAGAAAGACATTATTTACCCAAAAGAAACATAGCAGACTACACAAGAAGATTATAAGATTGTAATGCATCGTATTTTTGAAAACCATATATATAGAAAGGATTTTGAATATACCGTTATATATTTTCTGAACAATCATTGGTGTCACTAGGCCAGTGTAGGAATCAGCACCAATATACAATGGATTTTTGAGAAATTTAGGATGATCCACAAGCCACTGTTAATTTAAAAAGAACATTTCAATAGCAAACATTAATGATCTTAATTTGAATCCAAAACAGATAGATTTCTTCATTTTCAAGGACACAAATTGAACATGTGAATATGTGATCATATCTTCAAAACTGGAAAGATAAACCTTTAATTTCATCAGGAAATTTACTACCTTACCTTCCTTAGAAATTGGTAAGTATGCATTGTTGATGATGTATCATTTGTTATATAAGCTTCCAGGGTTTTTGCATATGAGAATCCAGTTCCAGCAGGTTGATCAAGAAATATTATGCTGGCTGCCTAAATTTTAACACTCGTTTCATTATATCATCAAGAAATAGACTGGAAAATTTAAAATGAAAATCATCAAGTAAAATTACACCTTTGTCCAACTGTGAGGGTTTATCTGGAGCATTGTCTTCTCCAAAGTGGAATTCGCATAGTTGATAGTGAATGGACCTGCAAGCAGCAACTTGTTAAATAAAATCTTCCTAAGTAAATTTAAGGTGGAAATACACATAATATGGCATTAACATATGATATTGGCATATTATGTTAACACACACACAAGAAATAAGAGACAAAATTAACATCATTTTGATCCCCATCACTTTTAAGGCATATGAGGAATCATGTTTGACAATTCCACTTAAAGATAAATTATGGCATTTTCATCTTCAAACACAAGACGGTTTCCATTTTGCACTGAGTGAACCATTTGAATGACAGTAAATGACCATTTTACCCTTTGTCTGAACTTAATGGAAATAACCCACACACTTAAGTACTATCAAATTCCAAATTCCAAAACTAAAATTATTTTTAGTATATATATATATATATATATATATATATATATATATATATATATATATATATATATATATATAGATCTAAGAAATACCTATTTCATACAATAGGCCAGAAAGAGCAGAACAACCAGGCCCTCCTGTGAGCCAAAGCATGAGAGGGTCGTCTTTTGGGTTCCCTTCCGACTCAACAAGGTAGTAAAATAGTTGCACCTCATCGGATTCTCCAACACCAATGTAACTTAAACCACATTGTTGTCTTAAGAGTTAGTATATATCTACCATATTAAACAACATATAATAATAATAATAACAACAACAATATATAAAAGGGTTAGTTGCAAGAAATACCAACATACATTTATGAACGTGTTTATTATAACATTTTACTTCCATACTCTCCTATAACGACATTGTACTTTAAAAAATCTTTCCGGTTATAACAAGGTCGTCCAGATACAATGTTAAAATGGTGTAGATTTTTAGAGTATAATGTTTTAAAAATTGAAAGTATAGTTTTCTAATAGATAGAAAGGAAAACAAGATGAAACATGAGTAAATAAAATCAATGCAACTTCATTACAAAGAACAGGGCTTTACCCTGTTTCGAGTGTAAAAGGAAGATCACCAAGCAAACCTGGCAGAGTCTTAACCAGGAACCGTGATTCAGTTACCTCCAAAGAAACTACCAGCAGTAAAAACACACCATAAAACACTTGCGCAGTGGTAATAATTTGCATCCTACATCACCATTAACATGCACAAATGAAGCAATTGCGGTGATCGATTTTCCAAAATATGAGCCCCATATGAAAGTCAAAACTTTCCACAGGTTTTCAATGTAATCCTCGATCAATTGATGCCGAAAAGGAAAAAATAAAAATAAAAAATAATGAATTGCATCACGGGTTTACTATTCATCGGGACTCGGGAGTATAATAAAAGAAAGACATCGATTGAAACGCAAATTCGGCAGTATATCAGAATCTAACGATGGAAGCGTAAAGAATCTGGGGATGTAATTATACCTTATATCTGAATTGAAGTGCGCTAAATGATTGGATGACTTCCGAGTTCCGACCGAGTACTGTTCGTCTTACTTGTGCAAACTTTCCTGGAGTTGACGAAAGAGTCGTATGTTAAAAACTCTCTAATCCATTAAAGTTATGATGATTCCACGTCAAACATCCCATTATTAATTATTTTATTTATTATATGTATCATTTTACAAATAGTTATACTTTTTAATATTTATTACTCATCTTTCCTAAAATTATAGTTCATCTTTCATTTTTGGTTTATTCCAAAATAATAGTCAACTTTTAAAAATAAATAATATTTTTACCAAAATATCTCTCATTTTTACTTAACCAACTAAACATTTAATGAACATTAAATGAGAGTAAGGACAAAACTATTATTTTATTGTATAAAGTTAGTGGTAATTAATGTTTTCTTAATCTGCATGTTTTTTGTCTGTGGACAATAATTTTGGGACGGAATGAGTATTATTACTAGTGTAAAACTCATGTATTATATGAGTTAATTTAGAAAAAAAAAAGTTAAATATAAATGTCAAAATATTTGAGAACTTTGAATTTAAAAGAAAATAAGAAAAATAATAAATTGTTATAATAGAAATGTTTTTTATCTTTTAAATTTAAACAAATAATTTAAATAAACAAAAGAAATTAATAAGCTTTAATTTGGAAATTTGAAATTAGAAGGTAAGTCATCAATGAAATTGATATCTATTTATTATTATATTTATTGTAATTTTACAAATAGTTATACTTTTTTTTAGGGATTTTGCGAAACCAAATTTTCTACCTTAAGATAAGAATTGTCGATCATATATTACTAACTTTATTTGTATGAGATTGAAGTAATTATTGTTAGGAAAAGGGATAATGACTTAAAAGGGTAACATATTTTTCAGTTTATACACATTAAGTCACTGATGTTTTTTTGTCCATATTTTCCCATTGAATTTGTTCAACTATTCAAATAACATCCTTATGACTTGCTATCGGAGGTTAAACCGGTTTCCGGAGGTATATCCCTTCTTTGTTTGCAATGAAAACAACCTCAAAGTTAGCATGGTCTCAAATGAAAATTTGATTTACAAGTGTCTTGTAGATTTGGAAAAAATTGTGGTGAATATTGAAGAGGTGAAAAATGATAAATTGAAAAAAATATGGAAATATTGACACGAAGACATGAAAACGCTTTGAAATTTTGTAACATTTGTTTTTGTTTTTTTATATTTTATTTTGTATCGAATAAAATACTTATTCAATTATGTTTATAGATTAGTAAATAAAATGAGTTTTGTTATGATTTCCTTACAAATATTATAGCATATGAAATATACATATATGCATTTGTAAAAATATGCATATATGTACCAAAAATGTTGATTTTTTTGGTTAAAAAATTATAATATTTTTTAAAATTTCCACTTTTTTTAAATTAAAATGATTTTTAAATGCTTTTAAAAAAAATTGCAGTTTTTGTAAAAAAAATATTTTTTTCGATTTTTTTTCAAAAATTCATATTTTCTATAAAAAATTAAAAAATCGGCAATTTTTAAAAAAAAATATGAAAACTTCTATTTTAAAAAAAATCCGAAAATTTGATTTATTATGTAAACTTTTAGACATTTCTATTAATATTTCCAATAACACAAAAAATTAAACATTAAATGAGATTGGTAAGATTACGATCATGCCCTTAATAAATTAGTTTTGATCTAACGCTCCACTTTTAGTTCTCGGGTTCTCGGGAAACTATGAGTTCTCAACCGATCTCACCCCTATATATATATATATATATATATATATATATATATATATATATATATATATATATATATATATATATATATATATATATAAGGGCGGATCTTTATTAGGGCTAGGGGGGCTGTGGCCCCCCCTGATTTTTTTATCACAATTAATCCCTATACTTTAATTTTATACATATTAGGCCCAAAAATATAAAATTTTGGCTGTGACCCCCCTGCTCATCGATTTTTATACATATTATATTTCCCCCCCCCCCCCAAATAAAAAATTGAAGCTCCGCCCCTATATATATATATATATATATATATATATATATATATATATATATATATATATATATATATATATATATATATATATATATAGGTTCAGGTTCATTTGAGACCATGCTAATTTTGTGAGATCGTGACCAAATCTAAAAAAAAATAAAATGCACAATAAAAGGAAAAATCCAAATATTCTTTTTTTAATTATTATTTTCGGAACTTTAATTACCTAAAAAAATAATAATAAAATAAAAATAAAAAAAATTACCATTTTTTTTAAATACGTGAAATATTCTAATAGAATATTACACTGTAAATATTCTAATGTAATTTTTAGATTGTTAGAATATTGTATTACATTTGTCAGATATGTAGAATATTCTAATATTCTACTAGAATATGTAAAAAGTGTATTTTTTTTTATTTTTTTTTAATTTTTTGGAAAATATAAATTTCGAAAATAATATTTGAAAAAAAAAATTCGAAAATTTTCAATTATTTTGCATTTTAAAAATGTTTTTTTTTATCTACTAAATGAGTGGCTAGGATTTTGTCTCACGGTATCACAAACTTAGGTCGTCTCGCATAAACCTAACCCTATATATATATATATATATATATATATATATATATATATATATATATATATATATATATATATATATATAGAATGAGTCAGAGATTGAGAATTGTGAGGCCCATCCAACCATGTCTATTTTACAAGAATCGCCATATATATTTTATTTAAATATTTTATTTAATTGGTCAATACCCATAAGAAAATACCTCCATTTGTTTATAAAAAAAGGTTTGTTGATCGACGCTTCGTGCCTTCATTTGGAAGTGGTTAAATTTGTTTTTAGGCAACACTGTTACATCAAGCGAGTTAAGGTCAATTTTATTTTTTATTGCATATTTTATTTACTGTTAATTGTAATTAATAATTTAGTTATGGTTTTATAATTTGGTTTATTATAATTATAAATTTATAGGATAAATTATGAGCAAGAAAAGAACCATCGATTCTTTTTTCAAACGAATAGAGGATGTGTGTGACCCACAATTGCATCCGGTTAGTGATAATATTGAAGAAGATGTTCATAATACACATCCACAACTTGATAGGAATAGTAACATTGAAGAACCCAATAATATTGAACATGAAAAAAATAATATGTCAGATTTTTTGATTTGTGATCCAGGAGAACGGTCTTCAATCTTAAGCTATCCAAGTAACCAGTGTGATGAGATTAGACGATTATATATTAAACTTGGACCATACCAACTTCAAAAAGCAAAGTATCCATTCAGTCCTAGTGGTCCAAGAGGATCTATGCGTAGTTTTCAACAAGCTTGGTTCAAGAATTTTTGGTGTTGGAATATTCTGAGAAAAAAGATGTTGCATTTTGCTTCCCATGCTTCCTTTTCAATAAAAAACCTATTGGCAAATTCGGGTCAGATACATTTACCGTATCAGGGTTTAATAAATGGAAAAAGGTAAATTGTGGTAAAGACTGTGCTTTCATTGTACATGAAGGTAAGACTCCAGCCTCAGCACATAATTTTTCTGTTAGGTGCTATGAAGATCTAAAAAACCAGTTATGTCACATAGAGAATGTAATAGAGAAGCAAACGACTCAACAAGTTATGGACAATAGACTACGCCTTAAAGTTTCTATTGAAGCCATTGAATGGCTCACGTTTCAATGATGTGCTTTGAGAGGTCATGATGAACGACCTAACTCAAGAAATCAAGGGAATTTTCTTGAATTAATAAAGTTCCTTGCTTCTTATAACAAGATTGTTGCTGATGTTGTGTTAGAAAATGCTCCTCAAAATGCAAAGTAAACATCACCAGATATCCATAAAAGAAATATTACATGTTTTAGCTACAAATGTACAAAAAGCAATTCGTGATGAAATCGGGATGTTAAAATTTTGTTTAATAGTTGACGAGTCTCAAGATGAATCTAAGAAAGAGCAAATGGCTATTGTTGTGAGATTTGTTGACCAAGATGGGCATGTCAAAGAAAGGTTTTTGGACTTAATTCATGTTAAAGATACAACTTCATTGACCTTGAAAAATGAGATTATGTTCTTTATCTTATCATAAACTTAGTGTTCAAGATATTCGGGGTCAATGATATGATGGGGCTAGTAACATGCGTGGAGAATGGAATGGGTTGCAAGCTTTATAATTAAAGGAATGTCCATACGCTTATTATATACATTCAGGGGCGGATCGTTTAAGGGGGAAGGGGAGGCCATGCCCCCCCCCCCCCCCCCGTTTTTTTGCCCAATAAGTTGCTAAAAATTTTGACGAGTTTGGTTCTTGATGATGTGATTGAAATAGGATGCGGATGATGCTAACCAAAAACGAAAGTATGGACACAATTTCAAAATTGAGAAAGAAAAAAAGGTAAGTTACTAAGGTATTAAAACAACTGATATCAAAAGTTAACTCATTTTCAAGAAACCGGGACTCTATAAAAATATCAAATAAATAAATAAATAAACTTTACTAAATTCTAATTAGAGAAAAGCCCAAGACTCGACCTCAATTCAGACTTTTATAAACCCATAAAAAGTAGATCAAAGAAACCTAAAGAGTAAAAACTAAAAAACCCTAACCGCGTCTCTCTTGGATATGGTCGCCGCTTTAGAATTGACGTCGGACAATGTTGGAAACTCTAGCTCTTCGTCGCCTCAATGTCTGACAGAAACCGTCTGTTGCCATCTAGTTTCTAAGGTCTCCTTGTATGTAGATTTCTATCTTTTAACAGCTTCAATCTCTAATTTACGAATGCTCGTGTTTTATTTTTATAACTTCTGAAACTGTGAAACCATACGGTGAACGAAAAGTCTTTGCTTGTACTTCCTATTAAATGTTTTGTAAATGACAATGACAGAAGCCTATAACCTTAAAGTTTTTGTCAACTTTTGCTTTTTGCCTTATTCAATGTGTAGTCAAATAAATGATTTTCGTGATATAATATAATCATACTATAATATCTTCTATTAATAATTGACATCGACAATTTAACTAAATAATAAATATATATGTTTGGATTTTTTTTTGAGACTTTTGGTTTCGGTCCCTCTAATTTTACTTGTCGTGTTCCGCCCCTGTATACATTTTTTGCACATCAGTTACAATTGGCTCTAATTGCAGCGTCTAAAGATGTGACTGAGGTACATAACTTCTTTAAAACCTTAAACTTTGTAGTTAATGTCATATCTTTCTCTTCCAAACGTAATGATCAATTGCAAGATGCTTAAATTGCTGAAATTTCTCATTTAACTGAGGTTGGAGAAATTGAGAGTGGAAAAGGCATAAATCAAATACAAACATTGCAGAGGCCTGGAGATACTAGGTGGAGCTCTCATTTCAACTCAATATGCAGTTTGATGAGATTGTGTGGTCCATCTTGTGTAGTATTGCATGACATTGCTATAAAAGGTTCTACATCTTCTCAAAGAGGTGATGCAGCATATGCACTTACACATGCATTATCATTCGATTTTGTCATTGTTATGCACATGCTGAAAGAAATAATGGAGATAACTGACAAGCTTTGCCAAACTTTACAACAAAAATCTATTGATATTGTTAATGCTCTATCCTTGGTTTCTACAACAAAAATATTGATTCAAAAGTTAAGAGATGAAGGTTGGCAATTGCTTTTCGACCAAGTGGTTTCTTTTTGTGAGAAACATGGCATTCATGTCCCTAACATGAATGAAACTTATAGATATGTAATTCGCCAACGTCGTGAAAAAGACACTATAACCACAGAGCATCACTACCGAGTTGAAGTATTCATTGTTGCTATTGATAGTCAGTTGCAAGAGTTGAACTGTAGATTTAATGAGCCTGTAACAGAGCTTCTCCGTCTTAGTGTTATGCTAGATCCAAGAAAATCCTTAAATGTTGAGGATATATGTAAATTGGCAACATCATATTATCCTATGGACTTTACGGAGCATGAAAGGAATTTGTTGAAACTTGAGTTACAACATTATGAAATAGATGTGCAAAATCACCCACAACTGAAAAACTCTTCTACAATTTCTGAGTTGTTTAGAGGCCTACATGAAACGGGAAAGTCAGGTGTAACACCCCAACTCCCAGGTATAAAATTTAAAGCTTATAGTCACATTCTTAGACCTACTCGACGAGTTGGATGCCCGAACTCGTCGTGTAGAAGCGGATCAGGCCGCGTGATTTATGAGGTCTGCTCGACGAGTTGGAGGACCCCAACTCGACGAGTAGGAGCTGGAAAATGAAACCCTAATTTCCAGGGTTTTGCACCCTATTTAAAGGGTCATTAGCCTCCCTCTGCCTCCCTTACCGTTCCCCTTGAGCTCAGAAAACCCTAATCGCGCCTACTCTCCATTTTTGTGTGTTAAGAAGCTTGGAAGGTGGATTTTGTGAAGAAAGCTTGAAGTCTAAGGAGCTTGGAGCAAGGAGAAACTTGGGGATCTGATTCTACTTCATCTTAGCATCATTGTGAAGGTAACAAGTCGTTACCTTGAATTTTCTCTAGCTAGATCTCTTCATGCAAAGGTTTAGGGATTTTCTAGTAGTTGTGGAGTTATTTATGGTTTTGGGAATGATCTGAAGTTGTAACTTCAAATCTAGACTCCTCTAGCCCCATATAGTCATAAAGTTCCAATCTTGGGCAAGTTATGACCTTCTCCTTACCTAAAACTTTTCCCTTAGCTTGGTTTTGGCATTTAGGACCTTGCATGTACGTAAAGTTTGCAACTTTACATGGAAACCATGCCCTAGGAGGTCAAATTTGCAATTTGGAGCTTTGGGGTGGCTTAAAAACGTCTGAATGAGAAATAGACTGAAGGGACTCGACGAGTTGCATGGCCAACTCGACGAGTCGGATGAAGATTGCATGTATTGGTTCTGCATGGACTCAGCGAGTCAGGGAGATGACTTGACGAGTTAGTTAGGGTTTTTCCCAACATTTGGACATCGCATGGACTCGACGAGTTGTTTGGAAACTCGGCGACTCAACTAGGGTTTTCATGATTTCTCGAGTTCTGGAAGGACTCGACGAGTCAGTGGTCTACACTCGACGAGCTGGGTCAACATGGATTGTTGACCTTGACCGTTGACTTTGACTTTGACCAAGGGTTGACCAGGTTGACTTTTGGGGGTATTTTAGTAATTTGGGAATTTATGGAAGTGGATCATTGGTGGATGTAGGTGTTTGAGTTGGAGCTGTATTTGGAGGAGTTGACATTATCATCCCGAGCTACTTGTGAGATGAGTTGTCCTCACTATACTAACAGGGTCGAAGGCACCAATGTCGGCCCTTTTCGGATTTGTATCCGGATTTATTGCATGATATGCTTATTGATTTGCATCATGGTAGTTAGGATGGTGATATGCTTAGTGACCTGGTAGGTCTGTATCCTGGTATATAGGATAATGCTATGTTAGTGACTGGTTAGGTCGGTATCCTGGTATATAGGATATTGCTATGATTAGTGATCTGTTACATCGGTTTGACTGTTATATATGCTAGCGTATGATATTATGTGCACATGATTGTTTGATTTGGGAGTTGGATTGAGGTGGACATGCTTTGTGCTGAAGGCCAACATACCCAGGGCGGACCGGATAGACTGCAGACTCGAGAGGGCATACTAGTCAGGCCGAAGGCTCGGCGAGCGGTCAAGATAGGCCGAAGGGCATGAAAATTTGTATCATTTTCATGTTGATTTTTTCAGTACCTGTTTATGCAGGCACCTCGATTACAGGATGTGGTATAATGGTTTGACTTCATTATACTTTTTGAGATATGTATTGAGCATTGAGTTGTTATATATATGATCATTGAGGCGATTTTCATCATTTATGGGATGTCTTCATTTTTTTAAAATTTTTGATGTAAAACATGTATACAAGGTAAACTGGCATCCATGATCCAGTTATGTCGTATTATTATTTGAATTGAAGAACGTATTGTAACATCCGGATTCCCAGGTATCCTATTTTAAGTATTTTATATTGAATTTTAGAGGGGGGACTCGGCGAGTAGGCGCCCAGACTCGCCGAGTTGGATCGCGATGTGTTGGCCTGATTTAATGAAGGACTCGGCGAGTCCACGCTGTTTAATGAAACCCTAATTTCTCGGGTTTGGGACCTATTTAAGGACCCTTATAGCCACCATTTGCGGCTACCAGACCCTTGAGAGAAACCCTAATAGTGCTTGAGCGTTTGAGAGAGAGAAGAAGCCATTATTGGACCTTTGTGGGTTGGTTTTGCAAGAAGAAGTTGATTCCAGCTTAGAGGAGGCCAAGAAGGTTGCACATCTGTGGTTTTCAAGCAAAGGGCATCATCTTTGAGGTAGCATATCGATCCTCTTTCTGTTTTGTTAAAGAATCCATGGATCTAGGGTTTTCTATACCCTTTATTGGGATGATTTGTTGGAGATATGGTCCCTTATCATGTTTAGGCTTCAGATCTGGACCCATAGTGGTCCAGAGAACCTTATCCATCTTGCTTTATGATGAGATATGAAAGAAATGGACTTAGGATGTTGTATTTAGGGCTAAATCATCAAGTAGAGTCATTTGGACGTTGCATGAGTATCAAGTTCGAACCTTTACGTGTTTATTGAGTTTGGGAAGGTTAGATCTATGGATTAAAGGAACAGATCTGACCTCAGAAGGTCATTTGAGTGTGAGCATGGAATGAACTCGCCGAGTCCATGAGCAGACTCGACGAGTCGAGTCGGGTTGCCCCGCGACTCGCGACCTGTGACGACCCGTGGAGTATAAGGTTGACTCAGCGAGTCAAGGGAGGACCAGGGGCGTAGAGGGCAGGCGTGTACTCGCCGAGTCACCCTAGTGCACTCGGCGAGTCGGGTCAAAGTTGACCGTTGACTTTCGTTGACCTTAGGGTTCTGGTCAAGGCTGATTCAGGAGAGTTCAGGGAATGGTAGAATGGCCTTCTACCCAGTCTGTAGAGATGAGATCATGAGAGAGTATTGATCGGGAATGTTATTTGAATAATAGGAGGAGGCTAAGTCGGGACGTTGAGCACGAGAGGTTATCCGACTTCATTGAGGTGGGTCTTCTCACTATACTGTACCTGGAAGGGTACCTATGTGTGACCGAAAGGTCTTGTATGCTATGATGTATGTGCTATATGCGGTTATGTGATATGTATGTGTTATGTATGCTATGAATGATAAGGACCGGAAGGTCAAGATGATATGTATGTATGTGCTATGTATGTTACGTATGGTAAGGACCGGAAGGTCGAGATGATATGGACCGGAAGGTCAAGAGGGTACGGACCGGAAGGTCTACCAGGATTTGGGACGGAAGTCCCCTGAGACACATGGATCGGAAGATCCTACAGAGTTGTGGCCTGGAAAGGCGTATGTGGGGTATGTGGTATTTTGGGGAACTCACTAAGCGTTTATGCTTACAGTTGTTGTGTGATGTGTTTCAGGTACTAGCGAGGATCGCGGGAAGGCGCCGGCATGATCCGTACACACTTATGGAGTTTATGATATCGAGATCTTGGGACATGTTTTGTTTTGCTACAGTGGACACATTTTGTTTTTATGATTATCGTGTGAATGAATGTATGTTTTTAAATGAAAAATTGTTTTGAAAAATTACGTTGTTACAAGTTGGTATCAGAGCCTTGGTTTGAGGGATTCGGGTGCATCTTCGGATGAATCTGAACTCAAACTGAGGAATTGAGGAAGTTTTTCATAAAATAAACAATTTTTCTAAAAGAGTAAAAGATTTTGAGAAAGGCAGAAGGAAGCAGTGTGTACGATCAGCCAGCGCCCGAACGGTGATTTCCCAAAATACCCTTACATTATGTGTTATGAGACATGTTATGATATGATATGCATGCTAGAGTTGGATAGGTATTCATATTAGGACTAGAGTGGCCTGATTTTGTGATGCCTTAGCCTAGGAAGGATTTTGCTGCTATGTGATGCTTGAGAGCGAGTAGGTAGCAGTGAGGAGCTGATGAGAGGTCTACCGAAGGGTAGCCTATGCCAGTGAGATATAGAGTACTTGTGATTTGGGATCCAAGGAGGAGGACTTAGGGTGAATACTGATGCAGTGTGGACGGTAGTATAGGGCCCGTACTACTAAAGACACCGGAGCAGTGCGCACTCTAAGTAAGAATCCATTGGGTACCAAGGAACAAGTAGGATTGAGTTATCGAGTGTGAGTATGCTCGAGCGAGTCTCTGATATTCTTATGTTGTATTTCAGAGACATCATGGTTGGGACACGCCACAGACCTGAGTCGAGCGGCGTGAGTGACGAGGAGCTTCGTCAGATGATCCACGATGAGGTGGCGGCAGCGATCAGGGCCGAGATTCCGGAGATGTTTGGGTCTATCAAGACCACACTAATTGAGACTTTCGATGAGCGGTACGCCGCGGTGACTGAGGCTGCTGCTGCTGCAGCTACTGCAGCTGTGGCTGCTGCCAGACCTCAGGGAGGTGACTCGTTGTTGCTTCGAGAGTTCAGCAACACGAAGCCACCAGAGTTTGATGGGACGCAGGATCTGATCGCTGCGATGAGATGGATTGCTGATATCGAGGGATGCTTCTACACGTGTTCATGTCCGGAGCATCTGAGGGTACGGTTCGCGTTGAACCAGCTTCGCTTGGGAGCGAAGGATTGGTGGAAGTTCGTGACGGCGAGCTTCACTCTTGCAGAGATTTCAGCGGTGACCTGGGAGAGGTTCACCACCATGTTCAGAGACGAGTATGTTCCTCCGGTGGAGAGGGAACGGTTGGTACAGGAGTTATTGACCCTCAAGCAGGGTACTGATTCGGTTACTGTGGTTACGAGGAAGTTTCATGAGAGGGCGGTGTTCTGCCCTGAGCAGGTGTCTACTGAGCAGGCACGTATGAGCCGGTATTTGGGCGTTTTGAGGAGGGATATACGGGAGTTCGTGTCGAACTCGACTTACCGGACATTTGCTGAGCTCCAGGCAAATGCCCGGAAGAGGGAGATTGAGTTGGAGACTCAGGCCAGGGAGGAGGCCGAGTCTCAGAGGATAGATCGGCGGCCGGCACAGTCTCAGCCGGCAACCAAGCGGGCCAAGTCCGCTGATACGAGATCTGGAGGCCAGAAGGGTCGCACTTGCGGAAAGTGCGGCAAGGGCATGATGGGGTCTGTCGATCGGGTGCTTGCTACAAATGTAGCAAGGAGGGGCATATCGCCAAGGATTTCCCCAAGGGATTTATGGTTTGCTTTCATTGCAACCAGACTGGCCATCGGAAAGCCGAGTGCCCGCAGTTACATCAGGGATCAGCACAGGGATCTGCCCCTGCTGCTAGGGTTACCGAGGTTCGGCTAGTGAAGGCCGAGGCACCGAAGGCTCGTGGGAGAGCTTTCCAATTGACAGCGGAGGAGGTCCGCGCAGCGCCCGATGTTGTGGCTGGTATGTATTCTTTATTTATTTATGTTACGTTGAGATATTGTGCTTATATGATGATATGTGTAGGTACTTTTCTTGTGGGTTCTGTACCTGCCTTAGTGTTATTTGACTCGGGTGCGAGTCGATCATTTGTGTCGATAGCGTTTAGTCGGCACATCAGTAGCAGGCGAGAGGCGTTGAGTCGACCTCTGCAAGTTTCCATAGCTGACGAGCGAGCGGTGTATGCTACGGAGGTGATACGAGGATGTGTACTCGAGATCTTCGGTGTTGAGTTCCCGATAGATCTGGTCCCGATAGCGATGGGGGACGTGTGTGTCATAGTGGGCATGGATTGGTTGAGCCGATTTGGGGCTGTGATAGACTGCGAGTGACAGTTGGTGACGATACGAGACCCTAGTGGGGGAGTACTTACGGTGTTCGGCGAGGGTACCCGATGTGGGTCAGCGTTCTGTTCGGCTGCCAGAGCGAGACAGAGTTTACAGCAGGGCTGCAGCGGGTTTGTAGCCTATGTGATGGACACACGAGAGGCTGCTGGGAGGCCGAGTTCGGTGGATGACGTTCCGATAGTGCGCGAATTCCCGGATGTTTTTCCCGAGGAGTTGTCGGGTGTGCCTCCCGAGAGGCAGGTAGAGTTCCGCATTGATTTGGTTCCGGGGGCAGCGCCTATCGCCAAGGCGCCTTATCGCCTTGCGCCGCCAGAGATGCAGGAGTTATCCTCGCAGCTTCAGGAGCTGCTGGGGAAGGGGTTTATTCGACCGAGTAGCTCGCCATGGGGAGCGCCGATCCTTTTTGTCAAGAAAAAGGATGGTTCACACCGGATGTGTATTGATTACCGGGAGTTGAACAAGTTGACGGTCAAGAACCGTTATCCATTACCGAGGATCGACGATTTGTTCGATCAGTTGCAGGGAGTATCTTGGTTCTCCAAGATCGATCTGAGGTCTGGATATCATCAGATGAGAGTGCGTGATAAGGATATCCAGAAGACGGCGTTCAGGACTCGTTATGGGCATTACGAGTTCGTGGTGATGCCTTTCGGGCTCACCAATGCACCAGCAGCGTTCATGGATCTCATGAACAGGGTGTGTAGACCGATGTTGGATCGTTCGGTGATCGTGTTCATCGACGATATACTGGTGTATTCGAGATCTAGAGAGCAGCACGAGGAGCATCTGAGAGAGATTCTCGGGGTATTGAGGATGGAGAGGCTTTATGCCAAATTCTCCAAGTACGAGTTTTGGTTATGGGAGGTCCAGTTCTTGGGGCATCTCGTCAACCAGGATGGGATTTTGGTCGAACCGGCCAAGATTGAGGCGGTTATGAGTTGGGAGGTGTCGAGATCTCCCACCGAGATCAGGAGTTTTCTGGGATTGGCCGGCTACTATTGGAGATTTATCTGAAATTTCTCCAAGATTGTCGTGCCTCTCACCAGGTTGACCCGGAAGGGTGTTGCTTTTTCATGGGGTCTGGAGCAGCAGACCTCGTTTCAGACACTTCGCCAGAAGTTATGCGAAGCCCCTATGTTAGCTCTCCCGGAAGGGATGGAGGATTTTGTGGTGTATTGTGACGCATCGATATCGGGGTTGGGTGCTGTGCTTATACAGAGAGGGCATGTGATAGCGTATGCATCGAGGCAGCTGAAGCCTCATGAGACGAGGTATCCCACCCACGATCTGGAGTTGGGGGCAGTGGTGTTCGCCCTCAAGATCTGGCGTCACTATTTGTATGGGGTTCGGTGTACCATATACACGGACCACAAGAACTTGAAGTATTTGATGGATCAGCCCTATTTGAACATGCGTCAGAGAAGATGGTTGGATGTGGTAAAGGATTATGATTGTGAGATCATGTACCACCCGGGCAAAGCTAATGTGGTAGCCGATGCGCTGAGCCGTAGGGCGGAGAGTGCCCCGATTCGAGGCACTTGTATGAGGTTGACAGTGATGACCCCGGTGTTGGACACCATTCGGGAGGCCCAGGCAGAGGCCGTGATACCGGAGAACCGCAAGAGGGAGCGGGTGATCGGGCAGGTGCCCGAGTTCGTTACCGATAGTCGAGGGCTGATGATCTTTCAGGGTCGGATTTGGGTGCCGCATGCAGGCGGGGCACGTACCATTCTGATGGAGGAGGCGCATAGATCGAGGTTCTCGATCCATCCCGGGGCCACGAAGATGTATTTGGACCTGAAGAAAGATTATCGGTGGCCCTGTATGAAGAGGGATGTCGCGTGGTTTGTTGAGAGGTGATTGACCTGTCGTAGGGTTAAGGCCGAGCACCAGCGTCTGCATGGCAAGTTGCAGCCGCTTGAGGTTCCCTAGTGGAAGTGGGAACAAATTTCCATGGATTTCATCACCAAATTGCCAAGGACCGCAAGGGGTGTCGATGAATTTGGGTGATCATCGACCGGCTGACGAAGAGCGCGCATTTTCTTGCTATCAGTGAGAGCTCTTCTGCTGAGAGGTTGGCAGAGTTGTATGTGAGAGAGGTGGTATCGCGTCATGGAGTACCGATCTCGATTGTGTCTGATCGAGATGTACGTTTCACTTCCAGGTTCTGGAAGAAGTTCCACGAGGAGTTGGGTACGAGATTGCATTTCAGTACCGCCTACCACCCACAGACGGACGGGCAGAGTGAGTGGACGATTCAGACGCTCGAGGACATGCTTCGAGCATGTGTGTTGGACTTCGGGGGAAGTTGGGACACCTACTTGCCGTTGGCTGAGTTCTCCTACAACAACAGCCACCATTCTAGTATTGGCATGCCTCCCTTCGAATTGTTGTATGGGAGGAGGTGTCGGACTCCCATTTGCTGGGGAGAGGTAGGGCAGCGCGTGATGGGTAGCACTGAGATAGTGCTTCAAACGACAGAGTAGATACAGCAGGTTAGACAGAGGTTACTGACGGCTCAGAGTCGTCAGAAGAGTTATGCGGATCAGCGACGATCCGAGCTGGAGTTCCAGGTGGGAGACTTCGTACTCCTGAAAGTATCTCCTTGGAAAGGAGTGATCCGATTCAGGAAGAGGGGCAAGCTGGGGCCCCGGTACATCGGTCCATTCAGGGTGACCGCGAGGGTGGGCAAGGTAGCATATCAGTTAGAGCTACCTGCGGAGTTGAGCCAGATTCATGATACCTTCCACGTGTCCCAGTTGAGGAAGTGTATAGCCGATGAGTCGGCGATGGTACCACTGGAGGATATTCAGGTGGACTCGGCGAGTAGGCGCCCAGACTCGCCGAGTTGGATCGCGATGTGTTGGCCTGATTTAATGAAGGACTCGGCGAGTCCACGCTGTTTAATGAAACCCTAATTTCTCGGGTTTGGGACCTATTTAAGGACCCTTATAGCCACCATTTGCGGCTACCAGACCCTTGAGAGAAACCCTAATAGTGCTTGAGCGTTTGAGAGAGAGAAGAAGCCATTATTGGACCTTTGTGGGTTGGTTTTGCAAGAAGAAGTTGATTCCAGCTTAGAGGAGGCCAAGGAGGTTACACATCTGTGGTTTTCAAGCAAAGGGCATCATCTTTGAGGTAGCATATCGATCCTCTTTCTGTTTTGTTAAAGAATCCATGGATCTAGGGTTTTCTATACCCTTTATTGGGATGATTTGTTGGAGATATGGTCCCTTATCATGTTTAGGCTTCAGATCTGGACCCATAGTGGTCCAGAGAACCTTATCCATCTTGCTTTATGATGAGATATGAAAGAAATGGACTTAGGATGTTGTATTTGGGGCTAAATCATCAAGTAGAGTCATTTGGACGTTGCATGAGTATCAAGTTCGAACCTTTACGTGTTTATTGAGTTTGGGAAGGTTAGATCTATGGATTAAAGGAACAGATCTGACCTCAGAAGGTCATTTGAGTGTGAGCATGGAATGAACTCGCCGAGTCCATGAGCAGACTCGACGAGTCGAGTCGGGTTGCCCCGCGACTCGCGACCTGTGACGACCCGTGGAGTATAAGGTTGACTCAGCGAGTCAAGGGAGGACCAGGGGCGTAGAGGGCAGGCGTGTACTCGCCGAGTCACCCTAGTGCACTCGGCGAGTCGGGTCAAAGTTGACCGTTGACTTTCGTTGACCTTAGGGTTCTGGTCAAGGCTGATTCAGGAGAGTTCAGGGAATGGTAGAATGGCCTTCTACCCAGTCTGTAGAGATGAGATCATGAGAGAGTATTGATCGGGAATGTTATTTGAATAATAGGAGGAGGCTAAGTCGGGACGTTGAGCACGAGAGGTTATCCGACTTCATTGAGGTGGGTCTTCTCACTATACTGTACCTGGAAGGGTACCTATGTGTGACCGGAAGGTCTTGTAATGTATGATGTATGTGCTATATGCGGTTATGTGATATGTATGTGTTATGTATGCTATGAATGATAAGGACCGGAAGGTCAAGATGATATGTATGTATGTGCTATGTATGTTACGTATGGTAAGGACCGGAAGGTCGAGATGATATGGACCGGAAGGTCAAGAGGGTACGGACCGGAAGGTCTACCAGGATTTGGGACGGAAGTCCCCTGAGACACATGGATCGGAAGATCCTACAGAGTTGTGGCCTGGAAAGGCGTATGTGGGGTATGTGGTATTTTGGGGAACTCACTAAGCGTTTATGCTTACAGTTGTTGTGTGATGTGTTTCAGGTACTAGCGAGGATCGCGGGAAGGCGCCGGCATGATCCGTACACACTTATGGAGTTTATGATATCGAGATCTTGGGACATGTTTTGTTTTGCTACAGTGGACACATTCTGTTTTTATGATTATCGTGTGAATGAATGTATGTTTTTAAATGAAAAATTGTTTTGAAAAATTACGTTGTTACAAGTTGGTATCAGAGCCTTGGTTTGAAGGATTCGGGTGCATCTTCGGATGAATCTAAACTCAAACTGAGGAATTGAGGAAGTTTTTCATAAAATAAACAATTTTTCTAAAAGAGTAAAAGATTTTGAGAAAGGCAGAAGGAAGCAGTGTGTACGATCAGCCAGCGCCCGAACGGTGATTTCCCAAAATACCCTTACATTATGTGTTATGAGACATGTTATGATATGATATGCATGCTAGAGTTGGATAGGTATTCATATTAGGACTAGAGTGGCCTGATTTTGTGATGCCTTAGCCTAGGAAGGATTTTGCTGCTATGTGATGCTTGAGAGCGAGTAGGTAGCAGTGAGGAGCTGATGAGAGGTCTACCGAAGGGTAGCCTATGCCAGTGAGATACAAAGTACTTGTGATTTGGGATCCAAGGAGGAGGACTTAGGGTGAATACTGATGCGGTGTGGACGGTAGTATAGGGCCCGTACTACTAAAGACACCGGAGCAGTGTGCACTCTAAGTAAGAATCCATTGGGTACCAAGGAACAAGTAGGATTGAGTTATCGAGTGCGAGTATGCTCGAGCGAGTCTCTGATATTCTTATGTTGTATTTCAGAGACATCATGGTTGGGACACGCCACAGACCTGAGTCGAGCGGCGTGAGTGACGAGGAGCTTCGTCAGATGATCCACGATGAGGTGGCGGCAGCGATCAGGGTGTTTTTATCCCATTGTATTTAAAAAGAGATTTTAGTATTTTAAAGGAGATTTGAAAACAAGATTAGAAAACCTTTAGCTGAATAAAACAGTTTAACATGCAAAAATCTATTTGCTTGACAGTTATTAATCACATGTGATTTATATAATAACTTATCAGTTCAACTTGTATTCCCCCCCCCCCCTCATAAAAGCATTTAAAATCATTTCAAAGGTTGATTAAGGGGTATGAACTCACCTGTAGTGGGTGATTCGGATGAACGGATGGTATAGGATGCTAAGTGTCAAGTGAGGACTTGAACACACACGCGGATCCTATTTAACATGTAATGATACATTTATGTATCTAATTAGTCATTTAATAACTAATTAATAAAGTAAAGACACCCTAATACATGGAAACACTTTGTTTCAAGTGCTAGGAGTACTAAAGGGTTGCATCTAAAGAGAGTATGGCCTCACATTGGAGTTTACTCCTCATATGGTAACACCATATGAGTTTACGGTTTTTGGTCATTTTCCCCATGAGTTTACGGCCGTAAACTCATGGTAATTTGTACCATTGGGTGTTTTAAGGTCTTATACTCCACTAGGAAGTAATCTAAACATGTATCCAAGGCTTAGGAAGGGACTAGGGCTCAAAATGGCCCTTCTTTGGAGTTTACGGTTCCTGGACCACTCCCTTGGAGTTTACGGTCGTAAACCCATGAGTTTACGGCCGTAAACTCATGGCCACTCCTACCTTTTCGTGATTTAGGGTCTTTGGCTCATGCATGCAAGGTTCTAGTCCAATATCTAAGCCATAGAAGGCATTGGTGGCATTTATACACCACTTGATGGTGTTTACGGTTCAAGGAGATGCCTTGACCGTAAACCCATGTGTTCTTGGGGATATTTGGTGTTTTTCCATGGTTTAACATGTATTCTAAGCAAATAACTAGTTAGGAGGAGTGTACTTACTTATAGGAAGCTTGCAAGAGTGTTTAAGGTCCAAAAACACTAGTGTGTGTTCTTGGTGAAATGAAGAACACTTGAAGATCTATGAAAAAGACAAGATTTCATGGATGAAATCGTGTATAACTACTAGATGATGAAGGATATCAACTAATCAAGGCAAGAAACACTTACATTTTTGAAAGATTTAGAAGAAGTTCTTATGATACTTGAGAGAGAATGTGGGTGTTCTTGAGCTTGGAAGTGAAAAATGAGCCAAAAATGACTAAGTGTCATATTTATACTCTTTAGAGTTTACGGCCGTAAACTCCATGTTTGGGCCGTAAATTCCAAACTCTTGGAGTTTTGAGATGTAAATGACGTATAACAAGCTCTAACGTATATTTCCTATAATTCCTTCCTAAAGCATTAGGCTTTAGAACACTCAAAACGACTCCAAAAAGCTTAGAAGTTAGCAAAACGAATCTGACTTCTAATGAGGTGAATGGTTGTACAAGATGGAAATTTCGAGTTGTCACATCATCCCCCCGTTAGAGGGAATTTCGTCCCGAAATTAGAGTTTAAGCACATACACAGTTACAATTTAACGAAGCAAAAGATGAGGTTATTTCAGTTTCATCTGATTCCTCTCACTCCCAAGTGAGGTCCTCGCTTGGCTTTCCAGCGAACCTTCACTATCGGGATACGGCTTTGCTTTGTTCGCTTGACCTCTCGGTCCATGATCTCCACAGGTTTTTCCACAAAGTTGCAGCTCTCATTGATTTCGATCTCGACGAGTGGGATTACAAGAGTCACGTCGGACAATCACTTTTTCAAGTTGAGACGGGGATAGATTAGGGTGGAATTTATGGAATCCCTATAGTAGTTGAGGTCTGACGGAAGCTGGACCAACTCTTATCATGAATCTCTGATGGTCCTAAGTTCTTGGGGAGATAGAACGTTTCAGTACTTCGAATATAATGTACTTCCATGGTTAGATCATCACTTGGCGTGATCGCCATTCTGAAGTTCCAAAAGTTCTCTCTTACTGGGGGTGTAGTCCTCCTGATTGGTTCTTAGAAGGCTTAGGTCGTCTTCGGATTCGTATTTCCTACTGGTTGGCTTTCGGAGGTTTTCTGGATCATTGGAGGTGTTGACTACATGCTGGCATATATTGGTTGTGTGGCATTTATTGGTTACGTGGCATCTATCTCAGCCCAGTGCAAAATGGACCTACACTTCTGACTCATGAGGTGCTCCTAACGGAATATCTCAAAGTCAGTATGATAGAGGGTTTTACCAGACGATGCTTAGAAAATTTTAATTTTCATCATCGTCTAATAGATGCTTTCACAGTATGATCCCTAATCGGAAAGAATCATTCTCTCACTCGCTCCGCTGTTTCATGGATAGCAGTCTCTGATCGGGGCTAGCTTCGCCCTTAGAGATTTTCTGAAGTGCTTGACTATTTCAGGAGGTGGTTCTACTATCTCTTTAGAGATAGTACTCTTTGGAACACCTAGTAGTCTAGCAAATCTCTATGACATGCTCCATTCTCCATTGCATCTGCTCCCTCCAGTTTGTAGGAAGCGCGTGTTCTTGTATAACCCATCGACTAACACCTAGACTGGTGTCGAGTCCACAATCTCTTTACGACCTGGGTTATATAGCTTAACACAACTTACTCTCTACTTTACTCAAGTATTCTTGGTCACGGAGGTAATCATGTGGTTCTCAGCATTCTAGTATTAACTTTGGAGAATGCAGTCTATCGTCTATAGGGCGACGGTGACTTTTCTCGCATGAGGAGGCACTATCTCAACTTTTTACCGTCCTAGGCACTTCTCGTCTTTATCTGGATGGACGAAGCGCTTGAGTAGTGTGAGCATCCCTTGTAACTACTCTTCCGGTGTTACCGAGTTTCTCTATCCAGGTTAAATCTAGATAGTATAAGACTCTGCCACTCAGAGCCTCTAATTTCCTCATCCATTCTTCTCAGAGTCTAACCTGTCACAGCTTTTCAGGTTTCTTGGCCCACTACTGAGATGCTTAATTTGTGGGATTAGGCGTGAATGGATGGTCGTAGTCAATGTTTTTGACTCTTACGACTTGAGTTACTTTTCCTAACTGAGGGTGTCAGCTACTATGTTGGCTTAACCGAGATGACAACAATTTCGAATTTGTAGTCATTTTAGTAGCTCAACCCACATTGGTTCTCTTGACCTCAGCTTCTTCCCTATGGGTATACGATGGAGGGTTTTTATTTTAGGGCTCATGGTAGACCTCATACTCGGCTCAATCACTATTACTCAGTGTATGCAAGTCGTATATAATTGAGATTGACAGGATGTTCAGATGTGTGGCCCCACCCCAAACCCACAACCAAACAAGGAACAGGGAGTAGGGAGGAAGCACACATCTTAAATCTTATTGATCTAAATTATATACCACCCTAATGCACATACTTAGTAGCAGTAAGTTAATCCCATGAGTTCTTTTTCTTGATTCACGAACCTGATCGTGCGGTGCAAATGGTTCTTCTGGAGGATCTATTGAGTAGGCCTCGGGCTGTTATTGTCTTTCGGAAAATCTGCAGTGCCTTTCGCTTCTGGTTTTAATGTCTAAGGAGGGGTTGGTTAACAGCGCGTGGTACCCCTCTCCTGGGTACTTCCGAAGGTTGGATGAGAGAGAGACGACTGACGGTTCGCATTAGATTTTCTTATTAGGTTCGAAAGAACCTTTATTTGACGCTTAGGATAAGGTGAAAGTTATTTTTACACAGCACTAGGAATTCTCGCATGGTCGAACCAAGTCGAACCATGACTGACAGTAATGTCGAAATTAGTAAACATCGACATGATATAGAATGAAGATTGATAGGACCATGTGCTGAACAGAGCACACAAGTTCTTAGCGTTTCGAGTTAGTCCATGGTATTACTACCGCAAATACTTGGACTGGCATACCTGACTCTGAACGCTAGGGGTCCTGATACTTTGGTGAGATGTACTTTTCATGAATAGATTCCTCACGAGGCCTCTCTATTACCGCCTAGTATATACTAGTCATGTATAATTAAGATTAAAAGGACTGTTGACTGAGTGACTCCTCCCTAAATCCACAACCAAACAAGGAACAGGAGATAAGGCAGCATCACTTACTCGAGGTCTATCAATCCTAATTATAAATGGCCTTAACGTATATACTAAGCCATCATAGCTTTACCTGATGGGTTTTTAAGTTTTACAACGGTGTTGCGACCTTCGCCTTAACGAGGGAGTAATTACAATTTGAATTGATTATTTTAAGTTTTCGATTAGCTACTTAAGGTTGAGAGGGGTACCAAAATTCTGCCGGGTTCCTTGATGTTTCCCCTATGCGTTAGGATTAAACTCCTCCTGCGTCTTTGTCATTTATTTCAGTTGGGCAGTCCCTCTTGAAATGCCCAATTTCACCACATAGGTGGCATATTGGACTGGCCCCAACATTTGTGGTTGATGTAATGAACTCAACCGGGGTTCTGCAGTTGCGAGCGGTATGCCCCTTCATGTTGCACCTAACACAAAAGGGTTCTCGACAGACTCCATAATGATGGTAGTCACACTTGCTGCAGCGGGGAAGGTTTCCTAGGTATGGTCTTCTTGGTGTCGAGACAGGCGGGTTGACAGGGGTATTGACTACCTCAGCTTGCTGCTCTTCGGAAGGTCCTTGAGTCGAGGTACTTCCCTCCTCGTTCCCAAACTTCCTTTTCAGTGGATTAGGTTGGAGTTCTTGGGTGGCTTTACACACCGGTGCTGGTTGCTGCTGTCCATTGCTATGATCTGGATTCCCGATAGTGCTCCTGCTAACATTGGCGTTGTTAGCATTCAGGTGGGCCATGACAGCTGCTGCGGCTGCTGAAACTGCAGCTTGGAACGTAGCTTCATCGATCTGAAGAGTTGGTGTCTTGCTAGCGGGTTGGTTACGTTTCTTCGGAGGCATGGTTTTTCCTACACGATGAGGGACACAAGTTGATGAGAAACGATGGTTATCCCTAGACATATCTTACTTTACTATGATAGGCATAAGTTTTTCTCGCGATTTGAGTTATGGTTCTCTAAGAGTCGACCTACATCCCTATGATGCAGTCCTGGTAATAGGGTAGAAGTAAGTGTATCGGAAAGCCATAAAATGGGTGTCGTTCCGACTGGGTTATCTTTATGTTGGAGAGGTTCACTCTCCGGTTTTGAAAAGATTTGAAAGAATTTCATAACGAAGATTACACAAGAAAAAGACATGAAAGTTTTATGGCTAAACATTCTCAATCGAGGTTTTGTGATTCCGATGTATTTACCTTAATCGCGACAGGGAAAACGATTTACCTAACACATAGTGTGAGTAGTGTAATCACTAGCTCACTAAATTGTATTATTTTATGGGTTATTAGCGTGACGTTAAAGAGGTAGAAACACTTCTCGGTTTCCATGCATTGGCTCCCTCTGTCCACCTCTTATCCCTGACTGGAACAAGCGTTGGTTTTCTTCGGGTACCTATATAGGGTTCTCTTCTCCTGTAGACATATTGAATTTCTGCTCCGTCTTACTTCCGATTCTGACTCTGATTGTCATCCCTTCCTAATGGATGACTGGAATCTCGGAAGTTCAGGCGAATTTCCCACCGATGTCCCTAAAAGGTATAGGCACATGGTGATTTCAATAGTCTCATCACTGTTCATTTGTTTCCTACTTGGAAATCTTTCTCAATGAACCTCTTCTGGGTCTTTATCGACTACTCTGTTGATTACTGAAGTGGATAAGGTTTTCTAAAGGGTTTTATGCGAGAATGGGAATGTCTAAAGAATCTTAAGAGATTATTAAAACATTTTACTGGGTGATCCATATCGAGTCCGGCTACAATTACATAGTGTACACAAATCATATATAACTTAGATCTGATAGGCCTTCGAATATGTGATACTACTCTATATCCACATCCAAACAAGGAAAAGGAAGTAGAGCGAAACCACACATTCTTAGCCTATGAGATCCTCACTATATATAACCTTGGGAGTATACACTCTGTAATCATAGGCTTATCAATACGGGTCTTTTTAGTTTTCACGCAAGGTTATTTATGGTTCCTAAAATACCCCTATAGTATTTTAATTACATGTTTGATTCTAAAACTTCAGAACATGCTTTTGGGTTTATTGTTAGTCTTTTAGTATCATAAAATACTCCTATAGTATTTTTAAACTTTATGTTTGGCTCTAGCATTCCTATATGGTAAGTTTCAGATTCATTGCTACACCCCCATCACTCCCAAACACACGTTAGTCGCATCTCGAATAAATATAGTTGATCAGGCTATATTTATTCCAGCTACGATTACATAACTGCCCAGGTTTGATGGTAATGCTCAACATCCAAAGACTTTTATTCTTGTTCTTCTTGTGATACTTGTTCGGGCTTTTATATTCTAGATGTTCTTATACTTTTGAAAAATATAGTAATATTTTAAAGTATAACTCTTGGTCAGAGTGTTTTTATCCCATTGTATTTATAGGTTGTATATCTTTTATGATTTGATATACTGAGCTCACTATAAACAATGCTCTGATACCAATCTGTCACACCCCAAAACCGGAACGGCGGAAACATTCTGGGGTGGAGGACGTCATGTCAAGTATCACAACACATGCAGTATAGTAATCAAAGTACAACAACCATTGCATTAATAGTATAAGTTTTACATAGGTTACATTTAGCAACAACATCCAAAAGTAGATATAGAGAATAACATAAGATGCAGCTCGGTACAAGGCTGACTTCGCAAAAGCTCCCGGAGTGTACCTGTCTACTGACGACCTGAGAGTACAAGTTATTTTGAAAGAGAGTATCAGCATTTTAATGCTGGTGAGTTCATAAGTATATTAATGACATTGATATAAATACATGTCTTTCTTCAAAATAATCTCATTAGATGATGGTGATTAGAGTTTATAGAGTATTTGAATTCCCTCCAGAAAATCCTATATTTTCTAATAGAAGTAGTCTTCTACCAAGACCCGACTGTTTTATGTTTAAAAGAATGAGTTTCCCTACTAAAAGCAGTCTTCTACCAAAACCCGACTGTTTTGTATTTAAAGAGTATTTTTCCCCCAAAAGTTACTATCATTATCAAAATATAGTTTATACCTTAATGAATATGTGAGAAGATCACAAGTAGAGGTAATAGGAAAAATAATGCTTTACTTCAGCAATGACGTTGCTGTTTATAAAATAATAAAATGCAAACTTCGGGTAGTATTAAATGAACAATACACCTCGGAGAGTCTAAGTAGTAAAATACAGACTCCAGGTAGTATTAAATGGACAATACACCTCGGAGAGTCTAAAGTAGTAAAATACAGACTCCAGGTAGTATTAAATGGATAATACACCTCGGAGAGTCTAAAGTAGTAAAATACAGACTCCAGGTAGTATTAAATGGACAATACACCTCGGAGAGTCTAAAGTAGTAAAATACAGACTCCAGGTAGTATTAAATGGACAATACACCTCGGAGAGTCTAAAGTAGTCTTTATATATATATAGAAACCATCGTGATACTAATTACCTTAAAGCCATGAATTATAAGGTAAATGTAAAGATACTCGTAACCATACTGATTGACGGATGTAAACACGACGACCTGCTGGCGTCGAAATAGATGTGACATTTGTCACCCCTTGGCTTGGTCGGCCGGGACCGTAGCTAGCAGTTAGGATGTGGGATGGTCTATCCCATATAGATCTATACACACAATGCCCGCTCTCCCTCCAGGAGACTCTGGTTACCAACTTGACAACGGTGATATCCGCGTCATGAGGATGTATCTAGTATTTTGATTTCTATATACCTTTCTTTTTATTAAAAGTACAAGTTTTAGAGTATTGATATAGCTAGGTTCTCCTCATAAAAGTTATTGTTGATTCCTAAACTATACCTATTATAGTTTACTAGAGAGGTTATCTAGGTACCTTTGCTACCCAAAGGCGCTGAACTGGAGTAAGAGTTTTAATATCTAAACAGATATACATAATATATAACTAGGACTTCAACGACACTCAGACAAATAACCGGATGCTCTGAGTCCGCAACCAAACAAGGAACAGGAAATAAAGTGGGCTATCAGTCCTAAGTCCTTCAAACCCTACTTATATAACTATATCTATATAGACGTGAATTTAACAAGAATATAAGTTTAAAAGACTCTGATAAAAGTTTAGTAATTTAAAAAGAGATTTTAGTATTTGAAAGGAGATTTGAAAACAAGATTAGAAAACCTTTAGCTGAATAAAACAGTTTAACATGCAAAAATCTATTTGCTTGACAGTTATTAATCACATGTGATTGATATAATAACTTATCAGTTCAACTTGTATTCCCCCCCCCCCTCATAAAAGCATTTAAAATCATTTCAAAGGTTGATTAAGGGGTATGAACTCACCTGTAGTGGGTGATTCGGATGAACGGATGGTATAGGATGCTAAGTGTCAAGTGAGGACTTGAACACACACGCGGATCCTATTTAACATGTAATGATACATTTATGTATCTAATTAGTCATTTAATAACTAATTAATCAAGTAAAGACACCCTAATACATGGAAACACTTTGTTTCAAGTGCTAGGAGTACTAAAGGGTTGCATCTAAAGAGAGTATGGCCTCACATTGGAGTTTACTCCTCATATGGTAACACCATATGAGTTTACGGTTTTTGGTCATTTTCCCCATGAGTTTACGGCCGTAAACTCATGGTAATTTGTACCATTGGGTGTTTTAAGGTCTTATACTCCACTAGGAAGTAATCTAAACATGTATCCAAGGCTTAGGAAGGGACTAGGGCTCAAAATGGCCCTTCTTTGGAGTTTACGGTTCCTGGACCACTCCCTTGGAGTTTACGGTCGTAAACCCATGAGTTTACGGCCGTAAACTCATGGCCACTCCTACCTTTTCGTGATTTAGGGTCTTTGGCTCATGCATGCAAGGTTCTAGTCCAATATCTAAGCCATAGAAGGCATTGGTGGCATTTATACACCACTTGATGGTGTTTACGGTTCAAGGAGATGCCTTGACCGTAAACCCATGTGTTCTTGGGGATATTTGGTGTTTTTCCATGGTTTAACATGTATTCTAAGCAAATAACTAGTTAGGAGGAGTGTACTTACTTATAGGAAGCTTGCAAGAGTGTTTAAGGTCCAAAAACACTAGTGTGTGTTCTTGGTGAAATGAAGAACACTTGAAGATCTATGAAAAAGACAAGATTTCATGGATGAAATCGTGTATAACTACTAGATGATGAAGGATATCAACTAATCAAGGCAAGAAACACTTACATTTTTGAAAGATTTGGAAGAAGTTCTTATGATACTTGAGAGAGAATGTGGGTGTTCTTGAGCTTGGAAGTGAAAACTGAGCCAAAAATGACTAAGTGTCATATTTGTACTCTTTAGAGTTTACGGCCGTAAACTCCATGTTTGGGCCGTAAATTCCAAACTCTTGGAGTTTTGAGATGTAAATGACGTATAACAAGCTCTAACGTATATTTCCTATAATTTCTTCCTAGAGTATTAGGCTTTAGAACACTCAAAACGACTCCAAAAAGCTTAGAAGTTAGCAAAACGAATCTGACTTCTAATGAGGTGAATGGTTGTACAAGATGGAAATTTCGAGTTGTCACAACTTATATAAAACCAGATTCAATAATACCTCCCCCCCCCCTTTGGTCCAGTTTATATTTCATTTCGAATTTCACAAAATTGACTATGCGAGTAAGGAAACAAATTCATCTAAATCGAGATAGAATTATCTTACCAAGATTGGCGGTTAGAGATGAAGTGAAGTTCAGAAGAGCCAATATAAAAGAGACGGCCTGGCCGAGTAGCAGAACGGACGCCACTTCCCAAAGCTCCGATGTCCGCCTCCACCGGCGGCTGGTGTCGGAGCCCATTACCATTCCTCTCAGTTACCTGTCAGATCCCAGACCTCGAGTGCTGAACAATTGAGCGTTGAATTGAATTGGTACAATACTCCTTCTCCTTTTCAGAATCGGCTATGAAGTACATAGTATCGGATCGGGTAGATAGCTCGAAAGCGAACTGCTTGTTGAGGACATCTTCGGCTCCTTTGACTGTGAGGCAGGTGGCGACTGGCACGACGCTACGGGGACGTGATCCTCAGGTTACGATGCCCTCCTTGAATCTGCCGGAGTCGATGAATATAAGAGAGGAGGGAAGAGGCGGACTAGAAATTAGGTTTTAAAACTGATATTCCTAAATTAAAGGGATATTAATTGGTTTATATATTTACCATAATTAATTAAATATAAGATTACATATTTACCCTTTTGAAATGATTGACCTACATTTACTCATACAATAACACAATAATTAGTTTAAACACCTGAACCTAGCTCTATATATATATATATATATATATATATATATATATATATATATATATATATATATATATATATATATATATATATATCAACCCGTACATCCCCGACCATCAGGCGGATATAATAGGCAGAACATTTAATTTGAGCACATGGTTACTATATTTGCGTCGATTTTTGTTTTTTTTTCTTTTGGGTATTTATTGTCAAAAATTAGGTTGCTTTGCGTTTTCTGGAGTTACAGGCACAAACTTTGTGAGTGTGAATACAAATTATTATGATTTAATATTCTGGTTATATGGCTCAAATTAAACACATACGGAATAAGCGATAACAACATTGAATAATGAGATAAATTTGATCCATTTTGTCATGATAAAAACAAAAGACCTTTAATTTTGTAAAATAAGGATAATATGGTCATTCACTCTAATTCAATCCAAGATTTCTTATTGCCATCGACCAGATGATTTCTTTTTGTAATCTAATTCTGATTGTATTATTGAATAATGTAATGTGGTTTTGACGGTGAAGGAAGGAAAATAAAAAAAGAAGACTCTACAAGTGGTGGGTTTGGAGAACTCTTTTATCGCATTATTTTGTTCACCATAAATAGCCATGTACACTACCAAAATTTTAAGAAATAACATTGTACTTTACCAAAATTCTTGATTAGAGCAATGTACTTGATTTTGTATACATAAGATGTTTGTGATAACAAAGAAATTGATGGTCTTCAAAAATGTATATATGATGTCAATGATGCGGAAGACGAAAAAGGAAGTGAGAATATATGGGTTAATTTATGTTATTTCTATAAAGTTAGATTATATTTTTTGGTATGTTTCTTATTATTGTGATCGATATTTACAAATAGGTTGGTGATGATAATACTGAAGATCATATTTGTAACATGCATATCTCTATCTCTACTTTACAAGAGGGTGAAGACATTCAAGTAAGTTACAACATATTGTTTAAATTTTCTATTTTTCTTACGATATGAAAATATTTTTACTTCAACTGTTGTTGTCAGCTATTCTGTTACATTAAGTTATTTATTTGGGTAGATTTTTAATTCTACAATGCATGGTAAAAATTGATATAATTATGATATAAAACAACTTAAAAAGATTTTTTTTATTACATCGGTCAACCGTCCACCTGGACTAACACTAGTTTTTCGCAGATTTTTCAATGTAAAGAAAAAAAAAACCTGATAATACAAAAGATATAATAAAAACATCGTTACATTGCATAACAACAGAAAAGAAAAATGAACGTGAAAAAGTACATTGCTATTTCTTGCATTTAGCCCTATACATAATATGAAATAATAATTATAATAAGTTTGATGGTGTAGGAAGGTGTAATTCAGCATTACATATATAAAAAGTAAAAACCAAACCAGCAGAGCAGAGCAGCAAGCAATACCTTGTGTTTTTCTCTTTCTTTTTTTTCCACTTCTTCACAAAAACACCATTCATTCAAACCAAAACTTAACCAACCAAAACCAAAACCAAAAGAAATGCAATCATTTCAAATCTCCACACTCACATCACAATCCACTCTCGTTCGATTCCTACAATGAAAATGATCAGGCTGATTGAGGACATTTACGTCTTTTTTGCACATGAGAGAGAGAGAGAGAGAGAGATTACAAGGGAAAGTGGAGTGGGGTGTGGGTGGGTGTTAACGAGGTAGCCTCTTACGGCTGAGAATCTCCTGCTCCTTGAGGCGATGCTGGAACCTGGCGAGGCGAGCTTGGAGGCTCACAAGACTTGCTGCTTTGCGTGACAGCACGAAACTTAACTGAGTCACGTAGTTGTCGATAAGGCTTCCTGGTTTATCAACTTCTGCCAGCAGTTTCATTTCCTGATTTCCAACAAGATTGTATGTAGTAAGTAATAACTAATAAGTAGTCTGTCTATTCTTTTTTAATTTTTATACACGCAACAATATTTAAACAATTTTCTCCTTACTTCACGGACTATTTCCATTGTATCTTCAATCTCTTTCCTGTGTGCCGCAATTAAAGCTTCTTCTTCCTACAAACATCAAACATCGTCAAAAAAAAAAAAAAAAAAAAAACCATTCCCTGTTTCTTACGTTTAATTACTAGTACTGACCTCGAGTATTTCATTGATATTTTCATCATGAGGCTGTTCAATTTCGGTTTGTTTTGATGACGTCATCATATAACTGGGTTGTTTACTACCCACACTTGAGAAAACATCACTACTATCCTTCTTCTGCCAATTAACACCACTTTTTCTTCGAGGTGGTGACACTTTTTGGACTGTTGTTTCTTCTGTATCATTTGAAGTCAAATACGCGTTTCTTTCCTTTTCGAAACCAGAAGCCTGCTGCCAGGTGTCATCGCGGGTGTAATTTGAGGATGATGGAGGAAGAGGTTGTTGTTTATCGAAATCTGAAGAGATGCTGTCTCGTTGTGGCTGTGCACCTCTTCTATTACCTGTATCTGTAAATACTATTTTTGTGTCTTCGTTATCAGAGAGGCTTAGTGTGTTTGCTGATGAAGAGTCTTTTGTAGTTGTTTGTGAGCTTCCAGCTTGATCTTTTTTTGAACCTTTTGAAAGGCTTTTAACTCTGTTGTTTGTTATCATGTAGTAAAGTAATATCAGATACATAATCAAAGAAATTGGTTTTTTTGGAGTAAAAAACAATACCTATCAGCATATCTCAAGGTATTGAGAGTGTGTTCACAAGAACCAGCATTTGGTGAAATGCAAGATATCATAACAGTCCTTGAGTTTCCAACAAACGAATCGCGAAGAACTTCAGTCAGTTTGCTCCCACGAAACGGGATATGAAGCTGATCATTATCAAGTGCACGAATGCACTCCTTCAGAGCCAAAAGACTCTTATTGATTTCAGCTCCTTCAATCCTGTAACAAACACATTACAAATAAGGAGGACTAAAACTGCAAAAGAAAAGTTTTAGGGACCAAAATTGTAATTTACTAAGAAAGAGTACCGTGTTTGTCGGTCATTATCGGTAGTATCAGCACCTCTTTCACTGCCAGCAAGATCAATAAAGGAGATTTTTCCAACAACTTTCCCACCCTTTTCATTTCCATCATTATTATTATTATTATTATAATTATTCCTTCTCGTATCTTTTACCTCATTGTGCTTTTTAATAACTAGTTGTAATATAGCATGTGACCTTGAAGACTCCTCATTAGCTCCAGTAGAACCAGTACTTCTAGCAGAATTCCCTTTTTCAATGTATTCTTTAACAATTTGTACATCCAAAACTTCAAATTCTTGCAATCCAACTATGCAAACCTGTTGTCTTCCATCTTCTCTCATGCAAAGTTTCCTACATAACACCAAATTTAAAAAATAAAAATTAAAACTTGCTTTTTCTTTCTCATCCTTTATTTCAAGATTTTAATTATGAAACAAGGGTACTGAATACTGACTTTCTATCGCTTAGTAGATCGTAGAGTTTTCCACCATAAATTTCAAAATAACTTAGCCATAATTTGAACTTTTGATTACGATATGTTGGCTGATGTAATAATCTAACAAGATCTTCTGCAGCTCTAAGAGGTAATGGTTGCATTGTGTATGTCTTACCACTTCCTGCAATATAAAATACGAGTTAAATATTTTCAAATTACCTCAACTCAAAACCAAAAATATAAATAAATAAACAAAAAGAAGCAAACCCTTAACATAAAAGAACAAGCATACCTGTCTGGCCATAAGCAAAACAAGTTGCTTTTGTTCGCTGAAATATGATAGGAATGATCGGCTGTACAGTTTCACGATATACCTGTTTCAAAAAAATTCAAAAAAAAAATATATTAAACATTTAGTAGCAAAAGCCAATTGGAGCATATTTGAATGAAAGCTTGTACTTTGGGGTTTTTTTAAGGTAAAAAAAAAAGAATTACCTCATCATTGGTTACTTGCTGGTCGAGAACAGCATCAAAACAGAACTCATGCCTTTCAACATAAGCAGTAAGGTCAACCTTTGAAAAAAAGTCAAATGTTAGTTTCTAATGTCACACATGAAGATTTATATAATTCCATCTTAACACTCGTATATACAAACCTTAAGCTTGGGTTCATGAACAGTTAGACTGTTGTCACATACACTCACAACATCATCCTCCTTGCGAGAAAGTTCCTTCTTATTCAGTGGTCTTTTGCGCACCTGAAATAAAAATAATTTCTTTTCACTCCCAAAAACCATTTTAATATGCAAGAATAAAAATATGACACAAGGGGTATAGTGATATACTCTTCTAACAATTAGTTACTTTTAGTTTTTGTCATTTCAAACTATAACTATAAGGATAATAATAGATAATATGGTTGATACAATGAGAGCTACATACCACGACTTTAATCTTGGCAACATTATTTTCCCTTGAGCTGATTTCTTTTTCAAGTGTTGGTAATCCAAAAGAAGCATCTACATCTGTTTGTCCTCTTTGTTGGCGGTATGGAAGGGTATCTTGGTCATTTTCGACTGCTTTAGTAACAGCAGGCATAAAAGGTGATTGCTCAAATGGTTCTGAGTCAACATTCTGAAAAAAAAAAAAATCAAATATGATTGTGATATGAGTCGCCAAACACAAAAAGAACTTATGCAGGATTCATTCATGTTGACCTTAAAATATACATCCTTAAAAACAATCAACTAGATGTCATTTATCAACTTGCATAAGGGCTAAAAGGTATAATAGAACAATGAAAGTCATACCTCTGTAAGAAGCTCAGTGTCATCCATAGCATGTAAATCCAATAGCCCTGCACCAAAATCACCCCTGAAATCCGGAGAATAAAAACCATCTGATGCACCAATTCCTCCAGAGCCTTGAGTTGTTGGAGAGAAAGGCTCAGAACCAGATTCACCATTGAAATTAAGGTTCCTCATTAATTTAAAAAGCCTTTGCTTTTCTTCAGCAGATTGTGCTCCATACCCCTGCAAACAGACGTAATAACACACCACATTAAACAAACATCATAACCAAATGGAATAGAGTTTGTATATACTTCAACACACCACAAGAATTTCCTTAGGGGGTTGAAGAAAGAGGCTGTTGACACATAACTTATTGGTATGCATCAAAGTTTTATTCTCATAGATCATAAGTTTGAAAAAAAAGGAGAAAATGGGGAAATGAAAGGAAAAGGTAAATGAGGGGATTGGATAGGAGGCGTTGATCAAATTCAATATTAAAGAAAATCTGAAAATACCTGCATGAGGAGATTGGGTAGGAGGCGTTGATCAATCCCATTTGATGCCACAGGTGAGGCCAGATGCTGTAGACCTGCAGACTGGAGCCATCTTGCCATTACAGCATCTCCAGCATCGTTAGCAGAACCTGCATTGTGATGGGACCCACCATCTGCAGATTGATCATACAGAGAAGTTGCAGAAGCATTTCTCTGTTGCATCTGGCCGCCCATGTGGCGCTGTAATCTGCGTTGGGGAGCCAACTTTTCTTTGAGGTTTAGTTACAGAGAAAGGCTTCAATCATGGAACAAACAAACAAACAAAATTAGTTAGATATGATACAATAAAAGACAAGTAACCCTTATCCCCAACAAGCCAATTCTCCATATACACTTTCTAATTGCAATTCTGTTTGTCGTCATGTTACAAACGCTGATGAACACAGAAGGTAACACCATCTCTTATATTATCATTTCCAATTCCCAATTCACAACCTCCCCAAATGTTAGCATTATAAAGATACATACCTAAAAATGAGGGAAACTTCGAATTGAAGCGAGATTTGAAGCGTTTTCAAATAGAAGTCCGGTTCAGATCAGATAAATCTGGAAATCAATCGATTCTCGAGCATGCAGATCAATCCCCTTTACCAAATCCCTACACATTTCAATAACAACAAAAGAGAAGAAGATGAACCGAATAATGCAGACGCAAATAATCCTCCAAAGTTACATACTCGTATAAGAAATTACAAACATTACAGATAATTGAAATAGACGCACCTGTTTGAATCAGAAAAAAACGTAGAAATGAAAATCGGGATGGACGAAAAGGCAGATCTACAGGTAGTTTGGTTAAACATAAAACCCTAGAATGGATTACGTGAGATTGATGTGGTTGAGGAATGAGATTTCCATGTGCGATTATGATGATAGGGGGAGGAAGGCGTACACAGCTTTAATGGCTTTTCTTCATTGTTAATCATATAATACGTAGATACAGCCTTTGTTACAAAGCCTCTCTTTCTCTTTCTCTTTCTCTCTCCTCTTTCTCTTTCTTGTGTATATTTGGGTGGACGGTGAGTTGAAGGAGTGCGTTAAAAGTTAAATACGCCTAACTTTTAAATATCGTTTTCATTTTAATTTTTAAGTAATGATAATAATTTATAATTATACAAATGTTTTAAAGATAAAATGAATATAATATTTTCATAGCTCATAGGGTCACATGTTTTAATCATAGTTATATTTAGTTACTAACCAATATGGATAGTATTTATTGGTGATAAACGAGGATTATTAGTCAACAAAAGTTGTAGGTCTAAAATAAATGATTGTTGTAAATTGATCTGACACATATAATGAAAACGAATTTATGGATTTTATATTGGTCAAAAGTCTCGTTGAGTTTGACACCAAGTCAAACATAAGATTCCTCCACATTAATATATATATATATATATATATATATATATATATATATTAAAGATATGAAAGTTAGGAACAGGTACTGTTCCTTAGGTTAGTTAGCATACCTGGGTTAGTTTAATCCCACATTCCACCGCCTCTTTCCATCTTCCAGGACCTTCTACATCCGGTTCCTTCTACATCCATCCTTTCACAGCTTCATTTTCCTCTCCCAGACTGATTCTGACTGCTTTTATCGGCTCTCCCTCTCTCTCGCTGTCTTTCCTTCTCCCACCGTCATTATCTCGGCTTCTCCATGGATGCTCTGCGTTTTCTAGGTCGTCTTTCGGCACAGTGGAGCCGGACACGGTTCGGTTGTCCCTTTCGTTTGTCATCTCACGATTGCAGGTATGTCTCTTGGTTTCGTCTGATCAATCAGCGGGAAATCAACGAGGGTAGGGCAGCGATTGTTACCTGCGATGGTAGAAGCAGCGGCGGCGGTAGATGGAGGTCGTTGGCGGCAGCAGCAGCGACTACAGCAGTGGCGATCCACATTTTTCTGTGGTTTCGTCTAATCTAATTCTTTTCTTCTTCCTTTCTCATCACCGCTTTCTTTCTCTCCCCCACCCCTATCACACCAGACAAAGTGGTCGTTCGTTGCCACCATCGTTGAAGAAGGCGATCTGCTTCTCGGTCCTTCTCCACCGTCTTATCTCCCCTTTGAGATATCCATCACCGCCAACTGAAATTTGTTCTCGCTTTTGTCATGTTTTCCAGAAAAGTCATCCACTACCATCATCTATCGATTCAATCGTGCTGCAGCTAATACTGTTATTTCGAGTTCCAGTTCTACGATTCCCTACTTTTCATCGACCCTTCAACTCTACTTCTTTCCAGATTAAACCCTAGACGGTCCAGGTAAAAGGATGAGCCCTATTTTCGTTTATTGCTATTATCAGACCATTTCTTCGTATGTTTTCTTCCTCTGTTTGTAGGCTTTGTTACTTCTTATGTCTTCCCATTATTTGGGGGTTTCCTTTGTTTTTGGTTGAGGTAACTGTTGGTGTTTCATCATTAATTTTAACTGTATTCACCATATTCAGATTTAAATCAATTGGATGAAAATGGATAGAAGAACCATAATATCTACTTGCTTCCATATACTGATGCACTTTTGAATGCTATTTGTTATACAGCTTTTCTTTTCTGCACCGTTTATTCGCCTTAGTAATGCAAGTCGGTATACCCTTCATGAGGATTGAAGGCCCTGTCGCTGTAAGTTTTATTTTATGGCTTGAAGGGTATTTTTGGAAACATTTAGACAAAAAGATCGAATCTTTGAAAATTTTATTTGTATTGTTCCTATTTCTGGTGGTTCAACTTTTGGAAACCTGAAAGAACCCCTTTCTATACTTTCATATTTCTGAAAGACCCAAACTTTCATACTTGACAATATAGTTACTCCAAAACATGCTACATGCATATTCATAAAATAATATTTTTACATTGATAAAGTCATTACAAAAGATTGGATACAAACCGACTATGTTTTAAGATTTTACATGACTACCCGGGATATTGTAAATCTATACAAACCTAAACCAAAATACAAAAATAATATTACAACTATTCTAAGTCTTCCAACTATACTGGGTGCTTATTGTCTGCATTATGTTAAAACATTGGGAGGGGTAAGCGATAACGCTTAGTGAGTTCAATAATAGATACAATATAACGTTATGCCATATATATACCAATATGGCAGAAGCAAATAGGAGCAAGGAACAACAAAGGCATAATGTGATAAGCTTTCCATATCAATCAATGACTCGATTCAAAGATATACAATCAATGAGATATAACAATTTCCATACTTGATAAACATCAATAACGCTTCGGCCCAAATGGCACTGAAGACAAACAATTTCTGATTAACATTAAGGTAGATTTCAGGTTTTCACGCCCTGTCTAACCATATGCCAATGCCATAGAATAGAGTCATTCACTTACTGGGAGACATGCTCTACATGGCCAGAGGCTACATACCAGTACCACTGTGAATCTGAGTTCTTAAACTGATCACATGGTCAAAGGTATAGCTTTGCTATCATAAATAGCAGAAATAAAAATAACACGGGAAAATACTTAGGAATAACATTCTACCGAAGCCAAAGTGATGCCTATGTCATACACTTCATGGTCAACGGTTCATACCAATACCCAAGTGATGCCTATGTCATACACTTCAAGTCAGAGGTACAGCCTTGCTATAAAAATAGCGGATACAACAACTCGAGATGATAACATGGAAAAGCACATAGCACATATAACACATAACATACAATTGTTTCTACATATTAAACTCAACGTGAATTAACCGGGGATCAAAATAATAATTTGGGCAGCACTTCGGCTCTAAATATGACTTTCGTCGTTGAAAACCGGGCTCTGCGAAGGTAGAGCTTCGAAACCGAAAAGATAAATTTTCCGGGCTTCTCGGGAATCTCGGGGCGTGTTTCGGGCATTGGAATTAATCCCGGGGCTTCGGGGGAAGTCAAAATATTAAAAATATGGAATAATGGGTGAGAAATGGCAAAATTCTCAAAATACCCGGCTAATCTCGCAAGGCCACTATTTATAGGGGAGGAGATCCGGAGCTTCGGATCCGAGGCTAGGAGGGTCAGCAGCTGCGAAGGCCACGCGGCAGCCAGAGCTCGGTTCGGAGGCCAGAAGTCGCGCATGCGAGGCGACCAGGTGCGAGGCTCGGAAGGGTGACACGGGGCGAGCTTGCGAGCCACCAGCTCCTCAGACGCGTCATCGACTTCGGACAGATGGAAGCCTCTTAGTGGACCGGACTTCGGTCCAATGGGGAAAGGGGTGACGACTTCGGACCAATCAGAGGGTGCCACGCGAGGCTGCGGTCCAATCAGAAGATGCCACGTGGATCAACACTATTCATGCGAAAATTAAATGAAAATGTGCCCAATCTTGTAAAACCCATAACTTTCTCATACGGGCTCTGTTTTTGACGTTCTTTATATGCATGCGTAGAGAAAATTATGCTCTACAACTTTCGTTTTGACTTCGTTGGAAAATTTTGACTTTATTTTTATATTATTATTTTTAACAGACCGGGACTGCTAAATCCGTTAAAAATTCATAACTTCTTCATCCGACGTCCGTTTTCGTCAGACTTTTTACCGTTGTACTACTAATGACGAGACCTTCGATTCTCGTTTAGGTTGTGTCGGCTAAAAATCACTCAATCTAAAATTCGAGTTTTTAGCTGTCTACTGCTAAGCTGAAACTTGTAAAAATCATAACTTCCTCATACGAAGTCAGATTTTGGCGTTCTTTTTATCAAAATTCTTGGTTTAACGATTACTACGACTTTCATTTAGATCACTAAGGCTAAAAAGTAGTTTATCAAAAACTCACTTTTTACGTCATTCGGCACCGTGCCGGTTTTATCGCAGATCTTTGATTGGTCATAACTTCTTCGTTATAACTCGGATTTCGATGAGGTTTTCGCCTACATGTTTCTAACGAGATTATCTACAACTTTCAATAATAAAATTTTACTTATTTCAAATTTTATATTTTCGCTAAATTTCACTAATTGGCTTTTAATTGGAATCTCATAAGACTTCCAATATTTTATGAGTGATTCTAAACATAGTTTTACTTCATTTCTAGTAAAAACTATCTGTTAGAACTCAACACTCAATTTCACATAATATTTCATGATATTTTTAACTTTTCAAATTACATAACACGATTTCAAAACGTGTATGTTACAAAACCCCTTTTGTGAATCTTATACATTTTGCTTCTTTACTCACTACAGATGCTGCAAGCCACTGTTTTGTTGCTGGAAAAAAAATAAACTTCTTCTTCAGTTTGGACTTTGTCAGGCCCAGGTTTTAAACATTTTTTTTGTTTTTTTTTAATTATTAACAGATTTCATGGGCTATAATTTATAAAAAAAAAATGAAATCTTTTTGTTTAATTCATTTGTAGGGCCCAGATGGTGGTGTAAGGGCATCAAGGTATTGCTACATGGGAGGATTTGATGCAACAAGGTGATCTTTTTAAAAAATCATATTCTAATATGTATTGTTATTTATAGAAAATAAACTATGATTTATAATGATTATCAAATCAAACAGTCAGTTGTTTTTTGCCAGAATATCTATAGAGAATGGTAAAACGATCATTTGTCCTTCACGGTTTAAAGGTATATAGTTGATAGATCCAAAAGGTGATTTTTACTACTTTATCATATTGATTCTTCACCAGTTAATTGTTACAGTTAACTCTGATCACATTATTTGATAGATCCAAAAGGTCGATTCCAATTAGTAGTTTATATGGAATTGCTTGGACATATTCCAGAATTCTTTTTGCATTAAATAAAAAAGATATAAATATTGCAATTCTTACAGATTCCAATAAAGTTTAAATGAATTGGTTGGACATATTCCAGAATTCTTTTTGCATTAAATAAAATCAAATAAATAAAGTAATGTTATCATTTACATTTGGTGTGATAGGTGCATGGTGATTATTCTGAAATTCTGATATTTAACTTCCAAATTCCAACAATCCTCAGATCCAACCCAAAGATTAGTGAAGTTGTTTTAAGAGCGAAGTGAGTAATGAGTTCACCTTTTAAAACTTGGTTACCCTTTTGAGGTTTCTTGAAAAACCTTAATTTTTTGGTTTTCTTTAGTGTTTTGATTGGTGAAGCTGAAAGACCTGTTGAGGCCTTTAAGGCGGCGGCTGCAAAGAGTCCTATGGCTGAAGCTTCTTTGTTTCAAACAGGGAAGTTGATTTCTGACATATGGAAACCAGATTACTAAAAATTGAAATGGAATGTTGAATTCGAGGTTATAGATGGACAATACTTAATCTTTGTTTGAAAGGTTCTATCATCCAGGTTATTGTGATATTCATTATTATTATTTTTTTCCAATTTAAAGTTACTAATGTGTTATTGGAATATATGGGAATCAAAGCAGGTTGTTCCCTATCAATCGTTGAAGTGATTGTTGGTTGTCAATTTGCAGGTTGTATACATGTATGTATCTATCTACAAACTGGTTATTATATTTCGGTGTTAAACTAATTTATCTACCAACATTATACATAATTTATATATTTCTTTTGTTACCTCTATCTACTAAAAAGAAAATTAATATGACATATGAATTTGGTGGCTGCTGGAACATCCTCTGGCCTGGTGAAGCTCTGAGAGCTAGAAGAGACAAAGGGTATTTATGACTTTTAATGTAATCATCTCAAGTCTGTAGTACTTTTTTTCTCGATGCCTAATACTTTTTCTTCAAATGCAGTGTTTTGAACACTTAATGGACACCGATCCTACTGCACTGCCTTGGAATTCCATCCTTTTGGTGAGTTTCTTGCATCAGGTTCCATGAATACTAATTTGAAGATATGGGATATTCGAAAGAAAGGATGCATTTTTTCATATAAAGTTCATAAACGAGCAATTACTACAACTAGATTTACCCCTGATGGTCAGGTTTGTATCCATCCGACCATGGCTTCTACAATCTTCACTTCTTCTATAATTTTATTGATGACATTATGTATGTTGATTCCAGGTTCATCAGATACAACTGTGAAATTTTGGGATTTGGAAACCTTCGAATTGATTGGAACAACTCGGCCTGAGGTATACACCTAAAAACTTCTGTGTGTATCCACGTGGGCCCACAATCCTTCTTTTATAATTTTTTTATTGATTGTCCAGGCAACAGGGGTACGATGAGTTACATTTCACCCAGATGGAAGAACACTCTTTTGTGGTTTAGACAACACTTTAAAGTTTCTATTTTCTTTTTTTCTTTTTACATTAGTTTTTATAGTTTGCTTTTTGGAAACTATAATTCTGAAGGCACTCTCAAAATCCCTGATAGAGGATGAATTGGTTTACCTAAGAGCTCAGTTTATGCTTTTGGAACCAAACAAAGATGCGTGTGTATCACTTGACAGGTTTAGAATGGTAAACAGATCAGAACATAAATAATAACAATAATAATAATATAAATATAAATATAAATATCCCGATGCAGCTGGGTGTTGCCACCCAGCCTCACCACCACCACCACCACCAACCGCCCAGCCTCACCACCACCACCAACTACAACAACAATCGTTTTTTGAGGTAATTCTTCTACGGATAATTTTTAATCATTATCTTGCGTTTATGGAGCAAAAAAGAGCTTAGTTATGTCATATATGATCTTGAATTCTGTAAAAACTTAGGGCTAACTAAATACAAAAAATTAGCAACGTACTTTTTTATTTATTTATTTGTTTTTTTTTTAAATTATAGGATCCTATTTCCATTTTGTTCTATTACAACATTCTTTTTCTTATTATGGTATTGTATTTTGAGAATCCTATTCAAATATTGCAATGAAAATTGCTTTGTTTTGGATGACATTATTTTAATTGGATAGATTTTTCAAAGTACAATGTTGAAATAGAAAGAAATGAAAGTATTGATGTAATAGAAAAAATATTAACGAAAGTACATTAATATTTATTACATTTAACAGTTTAATTATTTTATTATGCAGGGAAAAAGGAAAGCGGTGAAGTCACCCAGAGATATTACTTTTAAGCACTTTAAGTCGGCAAATGCAAAAACCAGATGCCGGCAAATGCAAAAACCAGATGCGTACTTTTGAAAATTTATGTTTTTGCTATTTAATCATCATTTGTATGCCTTTGCTATGTAGTCTATATGAATAACTTCCACATATTCAACATTTAGCAATGTACACATTTAACAAAAAAACTAAGACCATTCCAACCCATGCAAAAACTAGACTCTTTTCATTTATGTATAAGTTATTAGACTCCAGTTTCTTATTTGTGTATTGTTTTTCTATTATAAATTGTAGGTCCAGCAACAGGTTATTGAAATTGTCATCCATATAGCTTCTACAACATCAAAGTTGGCATAAAAAATGTTTTCTACTTTGTATATCAGGTAATTACACAGAATAGCAACATACTTTAATTTGGATACCAATTTATGCGATGTACTTCCTTATTTGTCTCCGAAAACAAACACATTCTGTCCCGCGCAACGCGCGGGTAACCCCTCTAGTTATTTTTAAATATATGTTGGTTTTTAACATTCTACAATTAAACTTTTTTTTAATTAACCACCATCAAATGATATTGTTAGAAAAGATTGATTGAAAGTATGGTGTATTAATATCAAATTTTGGATAAGCGAAGGATCGTGTAGTCATGCAGCAACAAGAATCCCATTGGTATGAGAAGATAGTAGTCATTTTCTTTTAAAATTATTTGATCCAACGTATAGCTTTACACAAATAATTTCACATGATAATCAAGCATTGTGCAATTAATGTCTTTTGCACAACTACTTAAGCTTTTTAAGAGGCCTCAAGAATCACTTTACTTGAAAATTTACAAGGCAAGAGAGAGGGTTATGGAGGGCTATAGTAAGTTAAAACTTTCAGCATATCTTGACTAAATAAAATTCAACATAGACAAGGTATGTTACCCCTTCAAATTTGTCATTCGTCGTGTTTTAGATCAAACTAACATTATACAAGTCAAACTTATATTTTTTATTTTTTTGACTAAATCTAAATGTAATTCAATGACTTAATCAAATGTGAGTATATGGTTGCTAGTGTCTCACATCTTTGGTTTAATGTAGAATCTAGTACAAAACAGTGCATTTAATAATTGATCTTGAGTGAGCCCAAGGACTAATGTGACATTTTAACTAAAATCAACACAATAACAACTTTTTTAGTATCGATAGAAACTACTTTCTTAATTCAACCATAATTTATTAAAAGATAACATCGATCTAACCAAAGCATTCAAATAACCCAAATGCAACTCACAAACCACAATCATATTTGATCATATTTAAGTACATAAAATGTTGAAAACCAATTAGATACCAACACCCTATTTAGCAATACAAAGGGTACGGGAGTAATTTCACACTACCGTTCTACATATCATCCGGGCTCATCGGGCCTTAAAAGATAGGCCGATCAACAACATTGGATGACAACAATTAATTTGATAGTTATTTTGCATATCTAAGACACTAGCCAGACCGGTCTGAATCTAGCCAGAGCAGTCTGAGTCTAGCCAGACCGGACCAGGACCAGATAGTCTGGTCCAATCTGCCCGGTCTTAATGTGAACTCTATTACTATGTAAAACACGGTTTTTTTGTTTGCTAATTTTTCGTTAAGTTAAGCTCCCGGGCAACTTGGGAAAGGTGGAAGTTCATTGATGATGACTTTGGGCAAGTTCTATCTGCCTGCCCGGATGATCTTTGCTGCCCGTTTGTTGTTCGGTCCCATCAGAGGTCAAGTCTTCTTGCCCGGGAGTTTCCCCTAGTCGTTCCTGTAAAAAAAAAAATATGTGTGTAGTTATTACACAATATCTTACCTTTTTATTAATTTATACAACAATGTTTTACTCTTTTACTAATTTACTAATATTAATATATTGATATGAATATGATTTGTATATTAAATTATTAATTAATTAATGTTATATGTAATTTAATTAATATAGTTACCTTAAGAGACGCGTTTTGAGCAAGAAGTTCCTCATACTCGCTTCTAAGGCGACCCACTTCTGCTCTAAGCGAAGAATTTTCATCCTTTAAAACTTCTGCCCGTTGCGCCAGCTCATCACATTCCGCCTGACCCCACAAAAGTAGATATTATTATTCGTTACCAATATGGGTAATGTACTTTGTTTTTTACTCATAATAGCAATGTACTTACATTTTATTTACTGATCATAGCAATATATATAACTGAATGTTTACAAGTTTCATGTTACATATTGCTATAATTGGTAAATAGATATACGTACATGGCTATTATAGGTAAGGAATTCCAAATATGCTCTATTATGTGTAAAGATATAAGTAAATTATAATTATAAAATAAATTAAAGAATGTTGCTATTTTAGGCAATTTACTACCTGTTTGCGCAATCTGGACCTACGAGCAGATTCCCTATTAGATTGCTTCCTTCTCTGTCTTTTTAGCTCCCTTTCATCCTGAAATAAAGCATCAACCAATAAATAAATAAGACTTTTAAAAACTAAAGTAAAATTATGATAACAAATATTACACAATAAGTTACAAATTTTAATGATAAAGTGAAGAAACAAACATGCTACAAATACAATGCTAATGATAGGATTTGAAAAGGGTATTTCAGTTGGTTGTGGAAATGAGGGAAGATTGGAATTGAAATTAGATTCCATGAGTTTATTGAAGGAAAGATGAATTCCAGCATTGGTTGGATTTTGTGAATTTCAATGGAATTCAATTCCAGTCAAGGTTTTATGATTTAGCCATTTAGGTAAGTGAATAAATTAAAATATTGTGGTGATGAATTTATAACTTCAGTATGCTAATATAACCACAAAATAACAATAGTTTGTAATTTTGTATACTATTAATATATAGAGAGAGAGTTGTAATCCCTACCATTTTTAACGAATATTAAATTACAATGTACTTGATTATCGATTCGTACTCTATATTTAAAACATAACCAAGAACATCTTGAATACTCTGAATGCCATATAATACCAAATTAATAATAATATAACAATGATAACATATTACAATTATTATAACTACATGACAAAAGTTGAATTTTTTCTTATTGCTCTCGTCTGTGGAAAAAGACATAAATACCCTCATACTCAATTTCATCATACAAAATAACCCTGGAAAGCTTGTCTAGTCGCATTCAGTCTATATAATTAATCTATGAAAATTTAAAAAATTAAAAATTAAAAATAAAAAATGAGAACCTGAAGCCAAGGCTGCTGCAACTGCATGTCCCTTGAACCTGTAGTAACCATCCCTCCTGCAACTGGAGCAGAAGTAACCTTCCCATGAACATTGGAGGAATTGGTCCCACTCCAGTAATCCATACCAATATTTAAGTTGGTTGTGGGACCCACAACCATTGTTTGGTTGTTGCCCACATTTGGTCCTCCATTTTGAGAAACATGTCCCGAATTTCCATTTTGGGAAGCTTCCCCTGTAGCTAAAAAGTCATTGTAATATTATACAGAAGTTGCTTTAGTAACATAAAGCAAAAGAAAATTTATTGGCTCAAACCTTCAATGGATCCTGATTTCATTTGTGAATCCTGAAAATATTAACAGAAATTTATTGAAAATAAAAAGAGAATATACATAAAGAATGCACATATACTTTGTAATAGAGCTAAATATGTAAGAATGGCAAAACTAAATTAAGATTATATTTGCATAAGTATAGTGATCTAATTTTTATACGTACATAAATATCTTTTGGTTCATTACTACATAAACTGGAGTATGAATATGAAGAAAAAAAAAACATGTATTTGATATATAATGTATTTGATATGTGAAGAAAAAATAACATATAAACATGTATAATGTAAAAAAGTACTTTGCAATGATACCTACATTTTCAGAATTCCCATCACTTCCTTCACTTGAGCCTTCACTTCCACTCTCAGCACTGAAAATCCAATATCAGAAAAATAGAACTAATTTCAGAAAGATTAATAAAAAGTAAAACTCACAATTATAAATAATCAAAAGAGAACTAATTCCAGAGTTTCTTCCAATTGTATATACACAGAACTAATGTATAAGGATATACTCACTATACCTTTTAGGATAAACTCCATTAGCAGATGCACCAGTTTTACTCTGTTCAATATTTTTGCCAGTAATCATATTTAAACTTCCAAGACTACCCTTTGACCTTTTAATTGGAAGTTTTTCTTTTTCTTTTTCCTTCCCATCTGGTGACTTACCATCAATTTCTGTATTTCCAGGAGTATTATTACCCTACATGGAATTCAAAATTTCATAAACAAAAAGTTTATATTTTTCACTCTAAAAAAAATCAAATTAATTTAGGCAACTCACGGAAGCCTCAACAACACCATTTGGAGAAGGCATTGCATATGGACTGAAAGGATATGACCCCTGGTTAAATAGTAAATACAAAATGAAGTTTATAATTATTGTCTTTTAGAAAATAAAGAATTTAGTATATTAATATATTATTATGATTAATAAGAAAATACCGGAGGCATAGATGGATGAGCATAAATGCCACCAGGGGGATACATTGCAACATATGGATGAGGTGGGGTACCATAAGGTGGCATAAGATGCTGCAATTGCACATAGGTATCAGAAAAAAAAATGGAAAATAATTTGAGGATGAAATGACTAAAAACTAAAAAGCAATATGTTCTCTAAGCTAAATAGGAGTTTCTGTTATAATTCAATGATGTTTAGTTGGAACTTGGAACTATTTATGTTGAATATTCTTGCATTGAGAATCTATGATTCAACAATGTTATCCAAATAACTGGTAGAGTTTGAAAAAGTCAAATGCATGGACTTTTCTCATTAAAGATTGTAATAATCTATTTAAGCTTATCTTCCAAAACATCAAGGAAAACCAAATTTGTTTTTTTTTTCTTTTGTTGCAACAATGTTGATTCATTGTTCCCTGATGAATAGTAATTGTGAGATAAATCTAAATTAAGAATCTGTAAAGCATAGTACCTGAACCCCCCACATGTATGGGGGAGGAGCTTGAGGGCTTGATGCCATGTACCCATGTGGAGGCATATGAGGATAAGGCTGTTCATGTTTTATAATTTATATACCACGTAGATTTAGTAAAATATCCCAAATCTTAAGAAGACCAAATTATCAAAGTTGAGATTTTTTTAGATGAAACCTGAAACCCTGTCCAATCTGGATTGGCTGTACCAGTGGCAGTACCTGAAGTCTGCTCCTGAATAAAGTATACAAGATAAATCTATGTTACCAAAGTACATTGTAGCTACATAAATATGGAGAATGTTTATGCAACAATGCCTTTATAAGCCTAAAAATGGATAAAGAGAAAGAAATTCACTTGGGAATTTGCTGTCTTTGGCTCCTTTGTGGAGTCTTTTGCCTCCTTGGCGGGTTTATCCATCTCACTGCTTCCCATTACTCAAAGGAATACAGCTTGAAGTATCCTACAACCATCCTACAATGGATTTGAGAAAACGTACATTAATTGATGGAAATAAGAAAAACATAAAAGGGTTTACTATTGGAAGAAGGTAGGGTTACAGATTCGCCTGAATTGGAATGGAAGCTCTAATTCTGCACATTTGAATTGGTCCTCTCAAAACATAAATCAGAAACTCTTATACAGTAAGAAATGAAAAAATTTCCTAAATCGCCATGTATGGGAATTTGATCGAATTCCGATGCTAGGAAATGGCATTATCGTTCATCAAAGTCGAAGGTGACATCACGCCAGAAAGTATTATACTTTCATTTAGAAAAGGGAACTAACTTTCCCCGAAAATTTCACAAAATAAACATAAGGAAAAGAGATTTAAAGTGACTAATCAAGAACCCTACATAAACTGCACTGAGGTTCAACATTCATGTCGCTTAAATTATGAGCTTTGGATGAATCAAATTACCGGAAAACCTTGAGAACAGAAAATCAAACACGCCGAGCTCTTTGCAATTGCAATTACAACCTAGATCAAACTCGAAACCCTAGTCACAGAAAGATTAAACAGACGGAGATGAGAAGGTGGGTTTTCTGGAGAGATCGCATTCAAATTCGCGTCGATGCAGGTATGTAGAGTCTTCTCTGTTTCACGAGAGAGCTACGAATTGATGCAAGGTGATTGTGACTAGAAAGTGATTGATCAAGCGTTGAGTTTGTTTCAACGGGTGGATTTGGGTGTAAGCCCATAACATAATAAAAAATATATGTTAAAATGGTACATTTTTAACATAAAAAATTAGGATAAATGTATTTCGCCCAACGTTCTAAATAATGTTAGTCGTGATTTAGCGGCAATGTCAAGTCTCAAGTTTTTACGAGCTGTGACGAGTCATATTGTTTATAAGGCGTGATTTAAGACAATAATTTTGTATATAATTAATAATTTTATATATTTTTTCTACTATTTATTTTTATATACATATATAACTTAAGTCGACATTTTGTTAAAATTTGGCATCAAGTACAAGCTTTGAAGCCATAACGAGCTTTTTAGAACCTTGTTTTCACCAATTTTTAGAAAATAGTTATGTATTTTGGAATATCGATTAAACTAACTAAAATATACGAGTTAATTAACAAAAATAATTGTTTTAGTTTGGAATTGACAAAATAACTACTTCTCTGAACTGTCCATTACACACTTCTTATAACCATTATGGAGTTGAGGGTTGGTCAGTGAGATATGACATAAAGTAACTTCAAATTTTGATATCGTACATTCCCAACATCGCACGTTTTGGACTGACATTATTCTAGTCTATATCAATGGATTTTATGGTATTCAAGAGAGACATTCCAAAGTAACTAAAATCAGCTTTATAGATCATTTATTGATCCATTTTATTAGGCATGAGCAAACGGACCGAACCGGCCGGAACCGGCCCGACCCGGACCCGAACCGGGAACCGGCTTCGGCCAAAATCAAGAACCGAACCGGCCCGGCGGTTCTACCGGTTCCGGGTCCGGGTCCGGTTTTTGTCGGGTTTCGATTTTGGAACCGGTCTGATTTGACACGCTTTCTTGCGGGGCTTGTAACTCATTCAATTTTTAACCAAATCAAGCGTTTTTATAGTCTAAGCTGAAGTACAAAACCTAAACTACGTGTAGGAAAAAGATTCAGGTCAAAAAAACTTAAATTGAGTGAGTTATGCACATTTGAACAACAAAGTCAAATTACGTTTAATTGCTGTAACATAAAAAAATTATGATTTGACACCCTTCCTTGCGAGGCTTGTAACTCATTCAATTTTTAACCAAATCAAGCGTTTTTATAGTCTAAACTTAACTAAAAATCCTAATCTACGTGTAGGAAAAAGATTCAGGTCAAAACAAGTTAAATTGAGTGAGTTATTCACATTTGAACAACAAAGTCAGATTACATTTAATTGCTGAAACATAAAAAAAATTCTGATTTGACACTCTTCCTTGCGGGACTTGTAACTCATTCAATTTTTAACCAAATCAAGCGTTTTTATAGTCTAAACTTAACTACAAATCCTAATCTACATGTAGGAAAAAGATTCAAGTCAAAACAAGTTAAATGGAGTGAGTTATGCACATTTGAACAACAAAGTCAGATTACATTTAATTGTTGAAACATAAAAAAAATTATGATTTGATACCCTTCCTTGCGGGGCTTGTAAGTCATTCAATTTTTAACCAAATTAAGCGTTTTTATAGTCTAAACTTAAGTAAAAATCATAATCTACATGTAGGAAAAAGATTCATGTCAAAAGAAGTTAAATTGAGTGAGTTATACAACTTTTAAAATTTGAGTGAGTTATCCGGTCCGGTTCCCGGTTTTGGGTCGGTTCCAACGACCGGTTCTTATCGGGTCCCGGTTCCAAAAATTGACGAGATTATAGTACCGGTCCCGGCCCGACCGGTTCCATCGGGTTCCGGTTCCGGTACCGGTTCCGGCCGGTTCCCCGGTCCATATGCTCATCCCTACATTTTATAGATATTGTTTTAGAAACTGTTTAGAGGAGTTTTTCATCTATATTTCTATTAGTGAAAATGGGAATATGCAATCGGTTTATTAGAGTACATGTTTGTAGCGAAAGACAATGAGAACAAACAGACGATTTTATGCCTTATATTGCTCTAGATCACACATGTTATGATGTATACTAACGGATGATATCAATTTTTATGGGTTGGTTAAGTTGGTGGCTTTAAAGTCCAAAGTTACATGGTAACCAGATTCGTTTTGTCTTGTAACGTCCCAGAAATACTAAATAATTTTTTTGTTTTTAAATCAACCAAAACATTCATTCATTACTTTCAAAATAAGTGACAGTATGAAAAGTATTTCCAATAACATTAGAGTAGTAACAAAATCATAAGAATGAAATCTCATGTGGATGGTATGCAATCATGTCGGACTCTTCCCTTTGGAACCAGAAGTACCTGAAATATTTAAACATAAAACTATAAGCACAAAGCTTAGTGGGTACCCCAAAATACCACATACCATATGTCACACCCCCAGCCATCGGCGGAAACACCGGGTAGTGTAACGGTATTCTTCGTATCACAGTTATATAACATACATTGAATAATACTAAAGAAAATACATACCTGTATTGATAACTGAAAGTTACATAACTGTTTTTCTAGGACCTATTACATGATATCCGACTATGGCATACTTCTTAATGAACAGAAAGGTAATAGTAAAACTTCTTCTGTTCGAATACATACCAGCTTTTCAAGTTCCTGAAAACACATGCATTTTAAAATACGTCAACATAAAGTTGGTGAGTCCACATGTTTTGACTCCATAAAATAATACATTTTCCACGTTCAAAAGTATAGTTTTGAAAGTATCATTTTGACTCTCCAACATTTAGTATGTATATTAGGTATAATAGTTTACTTATCAATTAAGTGTTATACCTAAACATTCCTTAATCCTAAGGTATAAGTAGGGGGAAACTTATACTTAACATTAATACTTGTATACGACAAAGTATAATGTTTCTAACAATTTGATACCATGAGCCTATAACCGCTGCTATGACATAATACCTCTGATAGAACACACTCTTGATTTACCATGAGAAACAAACACACTCATGATTTACCATGAGAAACAACACCGTACGCTTCATCGACGCCGGAACAATAACAAATAAAAGGATAGTTCATCACTCGCTTTTGGTTGACTGTAGCTAACAGTCACAAGTGGGGTGGTCAACCCGTATACTAATTATACACGACTTCCTCGCTCACACGGGATTAACAGTTACAGTTCAGAGGATTTCCGCTAAGATCCCCAATCTTAGTTGATGAATACAATTACTCATGTAGACTTCGACGACTTCCTATAGCTCTAACAACAAAAGCATTTTCATGTCTAAAACCCTAAGTTACTAGACTATGCTTTTAAATATTACTCCTAACTTCATAATATTTAGGCAGTATAACAGTTATATCTTGAAGTAAAACCAGGTTTTATCTTGACCTAAAACCAATAATAGCAACATATAACGTTCCTAGTTTTATCTTGACATAAAACTACCAATAACAATACCAAGTTTTATCTTGACATAAAATTAACAATAACAACATATAACATATCCAGTTTTATCTTGACATAAAACCAATAATAGCAACATACTTTATAACTTAACATATAGAACTTCCGAATATAACTTCGGAACTATATCGCACACAACATATATATATATATATATATATATATATATATATATATATATATATAGAATCCTAAGTATAACTCAAGATCTACATTAGTATACTATTATAACAATAACATGCTAACAACTTTACAATAGTTGTATACTTTCAGATACGAAATACCTATATCCCTGTTATTATAACTATCTACGTTGATACTAATATACTATCATATAGACATAATAATAACGTATATATAATATTTAGCATGCGTTTTCCCCCGAAATATTAGAAAGTGGGGCCGTGAAACTCACCCTAGCAGCGTGATTTTATGTTATCTAAGCAAAACGGTCAGCGTACGAGGTCGTCGGGGCTCAGGATGTAAGATAGCCTCAGCAAAGGAGAGAGGAGAAAGAAGTTTAAGTGTAAGAATGGCTGAGGTCGGACCTGCTATTTATAGTAGGGATTTTGGACCCCCACGTCGTGGCTTAAGATCTTATCCCCGTAGACTTGCCATTTGCGTCCCTAGCTTCGGAAGGTGTCATGTGACTCATCACGTCGTGGGATATCTTTGCTCACGTCGTGAACTTGGATCTTATCCCCTCGCAGCCTCGTCACACACCTTCTAGATTCTGAGATGTGGATAACTGACTCCCCACGTCGTGGGCTCTGTGCCCACGTCGTGAGCTGAGTCAGATTAGGGTTTCTGACAACTTAATCTTCGGAAGGTCGTAACTTTCACATACGAACTCCGTTTTTAACGTTCTTTATATGCACGCGTAGGTATTTACAAGTACTACAACTCTCTTTTAGACTCAAATAGCTAATTCTAAGTCTGTTTTAAATTCCTCTTATTATAGAGATTTATAGTGTTCGGTTTATCATAACTTCTTCATGCGAAGTCAGATTCAGACATTCTCTATATTTTTGGAATCGTATGGGCGTATACTTTGAGTTGTATCATAAAGAAAGTTCATATTTGTATTAGAATTTATCATGAACTACATAGCACTCTTATCACATTACTATGTTAACATAATCACATTACATGATTGGCATAATCACATGTGATGGTCTATTGACCTATTTTGACTAGTGTTACATTCTCCCCCCGTTAGAATAATTTCGTCCCGAAATTTATCGTATGGATGGGGTTTCGTCAAACAGTTGGGGGTATTTTTCTTTCATCTGATCTTCACGTTCCCAAGTAAATTCAGGTCCTCGTAAATAGTTCCATCGAACTTTCACTATGGGAATACGACTTTTCTTTAATCGTTTGACTTCTCGATCCATAATCTCAACAGGTTCTTCTACAAAGTTGAGTTTCGTATTGACTTGTATCTCTTCGAGAGGTATAACAAGAGTGTCATCGGAAAGACATCTTTTGATATTTGATACGTGAAAAACATCGTGCACACTACTTAGCTCTTGAGGCAACTTGAGTTGGTATGCGACATAACCAATTCTTGCTAGAATTTCAAAAGGTCCTATATACCGTGGGTTTAGTTTGCCTCGTTTCCCGAATCGAATTACACCTTTCCAAGGAGAGACCTTCAACATTACTTTATCTCCAACTTGGAATTCTAAAGGCTTACGTCTTACGTCAGCATATCTCTTTTGACGATCACGTGCAGCCTTTAATCGCTCCTTAATTTGCACGATCTTTTCAGTTGTCTTGTGGATTATTTCTGGTCCAGTACGTAAGGTATCGCCTGTACGTTCTCTGGCCATCTGCGTATCTCCAACTTCTGCCCAACACACTGGGGAACGACATTTTCGTCCATAAAGAGCCTCAAACGGTGCAGCCTTGATACTGGTGTGATGACTATTGTTATAGGAAAACTCAATTAACGGTAAATGAGTATCCCACACATTTCCAAAGTCTATTACACAGGCTCGGAGCATATCTTCTAAAGTCTGAATGGTCCTTTCACTCTGACCATCAGTCTGCGGATGGTAAGATGTACTCATGTCTAGACGTGTTCCTAAGGATTTTTGTAGAGATTGCCAAAATCGTGAAGTGAATCTACTATCTCGGTCAGAAATAATAGAATTTGGAACTCCATGCAATCTGACAATTTCCTTAAGATAAACTCTAGTCAGCTTCTCCATCTTGTCGTTCTCCTTAATTGGTAAGAAATGGGCGGACTTAGTCAACCTATCGATTATCACCCAAATAGTGTCCGACCCACTAGGAGTTTTAGGTAACTTAGTGATGAAGTCCATTGATATATGCTCCCATTTCCATTCAGGTATTTCCGGTTGTTGAAGTAAACCTGAAGGCTTTTGATGTTTTGCCTTTACTCTAGAATAAGTCAAACATTTGCTCACATAAGTAGCAATTTCTGCCTTCATGTTTGGCCACCAATAATGTACTTTTAAATCTAAGTACATTTTGTCAGAACCTGGATGCACGGAATATCTGTACTTGTGGGCTTCTTCTAAGACCAAGTCCCTGACTCCACCGAACCTAGGCGTCCAAACTCGGTTCATAAAGTATTGTATTCCGTCATCTTTTCGTATAAGTTGCTTTTCTATTCCTCGCAAAGCTTCGTTCTTGATGTTTTCTTCTTTTAGAGCCTCAAGCTGAGCTTCTCTAATTTGTACGGTAAAGTTAGAGTGGATAGTTATAGTTATTGCTCGTACCCGTCGGGGTTTAATATATTCTTTCCGGCTCAAGGCATCTGCTACCACGTTTGCCTTTCCGGGATGATAACGAGTCTCACATTCGTAATCATTCAACAATTCAACCCATCTTCTTTGTCTCATATTAAGATCTTTTTGGTCGAAGATGTGTTGGAGACTCTTGTGGTCGGTAAAAATAGTACACTTAGTACCGTATAAATAATGTCTCCAAATTTTTAGTGCAAAAACTACAGCTCCCAATTCAAGATCATGGGTAGTGTAATTATTATCATGCACCTTAAGTTGTTGTGATGCATAGGCGATAACTTTTCCTCTTTGCATCAACACACATCCCAATCCTTGATTTGATGCGTCGCAGTATACAACGAAATCTTCTATTCCATCTGGAAGGGATAGGATTGGTGCACTACACAACATTTGCTTCAGTTTCTGAAAAGCAGCTTCTTGTTTGTCTTTCCAGTTGAACTTCGTATTCTTCTGGGTTAGTGTTGTAAGTGGCTTGGCTATTTTGGAGAAATTCTCTATGAATCTACGGTAATAGCCAGCAAGTCCTAGGAATTGACGCACCTCTGTTGGCGTCTTTGGTGCTTCCCAATTCCTGATTGCTTCAACTTTGGATGGGTCAACATGAATTCCTTCGTTGCTAACTACATGACCTAAAAATTGTACTTCTCTAATCCAAAACTCATATTTGGAAAATTTAGCGTACAACTTTTCTTTTCTTAGTAGTTCCAAGATTATTTGCAGGTGTTGACCATTTTCTTCCTTGGTTCGTGAATATATCAATATATCGTCGATAAATACAATCACAAATTTATCCAAGTATGGTTTTCAAACACGATTTATGAGATACATAAACACTGCTGGGGCATTGGTTAATCCAAAAGACATAACTAAGAACTCATAATGACCATAACGAGTTCAAAATGCTATTTTGGAATGTCGTCTTCTTGAACTCTGAGTTGATGGTATCCTGATCTAAGATCTATCTTTGAGTAGTAGCTGGATCCTTGCAGTTGATCGAATAGATCATCAATTCTCGAAAGCGGATAACGATTCTTGATCGTCAGCTTGTTCAGCTCCCGATAATCAATACACATTCGAAAGGATCCGTCCTTCTTCTTGACAAACAAAATTGGTGCTCCCCAAGGTGAAAAACTTGGTCGGATAAAGCCTTTGTCAAGAAGTTCTTGTAGTTGGCTAGACAATTCTTGCATTTCAGATGGATCCAACCGATAAGGAGATTTCGCTACTGGTGTTGCTCCTGGAATTAAGTCGATTCGAAACTCGACTTGTCGGACGGGAGGTATTCCAGGTAGATCTTCAGGAAACACGTCAGGGAAATCACATACTTGAGGTATGTCCTTGATTTCTTTTATCTTTCTCTTCCTATCTACAATGTGGGCTAAGAATGCGCTACATTTCTTATGTAGATATTTCTGGGTCTTAGTACAAGAGATATCTTTGAGGTTCTTCCCAGATTTATCACCATAGATAATCAGGGCTTCGCCGTTTGGTAAGGGTAGTCGTATGGCTTTCTCATGACATAGAATTTCGGCGCGGTGTGAAGATAACCAATCCATGCCAATTATGACATCAAAACTACCGATAGGCATTGGCATGAGGTTGACGTGAAAAAGGTAGTTATTAAGAGCTAACAGACAGTTTTCTAGGATTTCATGTGTTTTCTCAGTTTGACCGTTAGCAATTTCTACTTCATAGATTTCTTTTAATTTACTAGACTCATGACTTAACAATTTTCTAAATGTCGGAGTTATAAAACTTCGATCTGCTCCAGAGTCGAAGAGTATAGTAGCATATAAATTATCTATAAGAAACATACCAGATACAACCGAAGGGTCCTAGATAGCCTCTCTGCTTCCGCTCACAAACGCCCTGCCACGTCCTATGCCTCCTTGACTTCTTAACTTTGGACATTCTTTCTTGATATGTCCAACCTCCCCACACTCGTAGCATTTTCTTCCTTCACCACGGCCTGTCCCATTATTGGTTTGTTGATCGACTGTTGCAGGTGTTGTGCTCCTGCAGTAACTAGCAGTATGCCCCTTTTTCTTGCACTTCATGCAGACAAAACAGTCACCTGGATGATGACGGTTGCACTGATTGCACCATGAAGATTTTGGTTGTGTAGGTACTGCTGTTGTGGCTGCATAATTGGTTGCCACTTCTTGTCTTTTCTCAGATGATTGTTTGGGATTCTTCCTATTAAACTTGCGCTTGTTTGTTCTAGATTTGGGAGACTCAGCCTTTGAGACCACTTCTGTTTCTTGGATCTCTGTGAGGGTTAGCTGATGAGCTATCCTCTTGGTGTTGTCATAAGTCGTAGGCTTTGATGCGATCACCATGCCTTTGATTTGCGATGCTAAACCCCAGATATATCGCTCAATATTTTTATATTCAGGGGTTACAAGTGCTGGACACATTACAGCAAGATCATTAAATCTAGCGGTATAAGCTTTTATCTCTGAACCCTTCATGGTTAGGGTCCACAGTTCTTGTTCCAGTTTATGTATCTCCTCCCTAGGACAATACTCCTCTACTAGCCTCATTTTTAGCTCCTCCCATTTCATGGAATTTGCAGTATCAATTCCCATGGTATTTACATGGTTGTTCCACCATGTGAGTGTTGCATCAGCGAAAGTACATGCTGCAAATCGTACTTTACAATCATCTGGACAGAAGCTTATTTGAAAGACAGATTCTGTCTTTTCTATCCACCTCGTCAAATTAACTACCCCTTCATTTCCATGAAAGCTTTTTGGCCTGCAATTCATAAAATCTTTGTAGGTACACGTTCTAGCGGTCCCTACATGGCCTTTATTTCTAACTCCATCTCTTGTGACATTAGATAGAGCCGCAACAATTTTTTGAGCTATGATTTCTTCCAGTTGTGCTGTACCTATTGGGTGGTTTGGTTCTGGTGGTTGGTTAGGGTTTAACCAATTACTTCTTCTAGGAATTTTGTTTTAGTTCCTAAAATAATAAGAATTTTATGAGTTTTGTTAATTATTTAATACACGAGCACTAAATACTTCAATTATTCTTCAAAGTGTAAAACATAATGGACAACACAATGATTACTGTAATATATGCTTCATATTACTACTAGTGGTTACATCAGTTTATTTAGGCTTATAAGAGAAAAGTTTCTATAAACATTACAAAATTTGCAAGGTTTTCTACATCCTTGCTATAAACTTTCCCTCTTTTCGCCTTAACTAGTCTGATTTCTCTATTTACACAACCACTAGTTTTAGCTTATCTACCAGAAACCTAAATGATGACCTAGCACGTCAGTGACATTAACCACTTGCTCCTCAAGTGCATGAGTTCTCTGCTAAAGACTTCCCGTGCGTTCTTCATTTCTTGAGGTTTGATTGTAGAGCTCTAACTCTGCAATCCTTGCATCGTGAGTAATCATGTCGTTATAGGCGAAATTTATACGATGATGGACATCCATCACCGATTCCTGATCTCGCGTCCTTTGTCCTTCTAGTCTTCGTACTCTTCCAGAGAGATGAGTAGCCCTTCCTTCTATAATTTCCATCTTATCTTCAATTTTCACACTTTTCTCAAACAATTGAGATAAAGTGTTAGCTTCAGAAGAATGTGGGAGATGTGGTCGAGATGATTGACCAGTCTCATACATCTTAGCAACTCTTTCTTCAGCCACCCACCTATCAACGGTTTGTGCGATCCGTACAGGTTCATCTTGAACTCTACGACTTCCTGAAGATGTCGCCTTCTGACTCTTCTTAATCTTTTGCCATATCGGTATCGATTTACGTGTCGTGCGTTTCATTTTTACTCCTCCTGGAACTTTACGGTACAGAGTGTTCAGTGGTGGTAAAGATGATGCAACCGACTCTGTCTCCTCCATGGATTCGCTTTCTTCCATTGGTTCACTCTCTTCCCATTCGTTGGAGGGTAAAGGTGCTCCATCGTCAGAAGGTATTGGATGAAAGGTGGTTGGATTTATAGGGTAGTAAGGATCGCCTACCATCATGGGGAATGAAACTTCCTCTTCTTCATTCGTATCCTCAATGATTATCCATTCTCGTGAATGTGCCATGTCGAATTCCTATACGTTTTGGATCACCAAGAGTTTTAGTCTATAAAATATTACTCCCAAATTAAATAGTCCATATGATCTGATCATAATAAAATGTAGTTGCGCACCCACACCTAATTGTGATAGGATATACGCACATATAAACTTTAGTTGGAATATTTGATCTAAATCCTTGAGATCAAAAACATTTCGGGTATTAAGGTGTATTCTCATCGCGGGTCTGAGTCTTTATATATGACTCTATATTCTTATTTATTGTATTCACGCTTTAACTATTGTTTGCTACTTCAGGTCTAACTGATAAGGCTCCGGCCAGTCAGGACAGTCGAAATGGCAGGATCATTTTAGCATATAGCCGTTCTGAAATCCAACAACCCAAATCGACATGTCTATCCTTGTCACCACTCCCATAAGTAGTCCTTCAGTAGAATAATTAATTATACTTTTTATTTAATGGCTAAGGGATATACCTAAACCTAATAGAGTAAGCCCTAAACAATAGATGTGCTCTCCTAAGAAAGTACTAGTTCACTATAGTTAATAGCTCTGATACCAATTTCTGTCACACCCCCAGCCATCGGCGGAAACACCGGGTAGTGTAACGTTATTCTTCGTATCACAGTTATATAACATACATTGAATAGTACTAAAGAAAATACATACCTTTATTAATAACTGAAAGTTACATAACTGTTTTTCTAGGACCTATTACATGATATCCGACTATGGCATACTTCTTAATGAACAGAAAGGTAATAGTAAAACTTCTTCTGTTCGAATACATACCAGCTTTTCAAGTTCCTGAAAACACATGCATTTTAAAATACGTCAACATAAAGTTGGTGAGTCCACAGGTTTTGACTCCATAAAATAATACATTTTCCACGTTCAAAAGTATAGTTTTGAAAGTATCATTTTGACTCTCCAACATTTAGTATGTATATTAGGTATAGTAGTTTACTTATCAATTAAGTGTTATACCTAAACATTCCTTAATCCTAAGGTATAAGTAGGGGGAAACGTATAAGTAGGGTGAAACTTATACTTAACATTAATACTTGTATACAACAAAGTATAATGTTTCTAACAATTTGCTACCATGAGCCTGTAACCGCTGCTATGACATAATACCTCTGATAGAACACACTCATGATTTACCATGAGAAACAAACACACTCTTGATTTACCATGAGAAACAACACCGTACGCTTCATCGACGCCGGAACAATAACAAATAAAAGGATAGTTCATCACTCGCTTTTGGTTGACTGTAGCTAACAGTCACAAGTGGGGTGGTCAACCCGTATACTAATTATACACGACTTCCTCGCTCACACGGGATTAACGGTTACAGTTTAGAGGATTTCCGCTAAGATCCCCAATCTTAGTTGATGAATACAATTACTCATGTAGACTTCGACGACTTCCTATAGCTCTAACAACAAAAGCATTTTCATGTCTAAAACCCTTAGTTACTAGACTATGCTTTTAAACATTACTCCTATCTTCATAATATTTAGGCAGTATAACAGTTATATCTTGAAGTAAAACCAGGTTTTATCTTGACCTAAAACCAATAATATCAACATATAACGTTCCTAGTTTTATCTTGACATAAAACTATCAATAACAATACCAAGTTTTATCTTGACATAGAACTAACAATAACAACATATAACATATCCAGTTTTATCTTGACATAAAACCAATAATAGCAACATACTTTATAACTTAACATATAGAACTTCCGAATATAACTTCGGAACTATATCGCACACAACATATATATAGGATCCTAAGTATAGCTCAAGATCTACATTAGTATACTATTATAACAATAACATGCTAACAAATTTACAATAGTTGTATACTTTCAGATACGAAATAACTATATCCCTGTTATTATAACTATCTACGTTGATACTAATATACTATCATATAGACATAATAATAACGTATATATAATATTTAGCATGCGTTTTCCCATGAAATATTAGAAAGTGGGGCCGTGAAACTCACCCTAGCAGCGTGATTTTATGTTATCTAAGCAAAACGGTCAGCGTACGAGGTCGTTGGGGCTCGGGATGTAAGATAGACTCATCAAAGGAGAGAGGAGAAAGAAGTTTAGGTGTAAGAATGGCTGAGGTCGGACCTGCTATTTATAGTAGGGATTTTGGACCCCCACGTCGTGGGTTTTGGACCCCCACGTCGTGGCTTAAGATGTTATCCCCGTAGACTTGCCATTTGCGTCCCTAGCTTCGGAAGGTGTCATGTGACTCATCACTTCGTGGGATATCTTTGCTCACGTCGTGAACTTGGATCTTATCCCCTCGCAGCCTCGTCACACACCTTCTAGATTCCGAGATGTGGATAACTGACTCCCCACGTCGTGGGCTCTGTGCCCACGTCGTGAGCTGAGTCAGATTAGGGTTTCTGACAACTTAATCTTCGGAAGGTCGTAACTTTCACATACGAACTCCGTTTTTAACGTTCTTTATATGCACGCGTAGGTATTTACAAGTACTACAACTCTCTTTTAAACTCCAATAGCTAATTCTAAGTCTATTTTAAATTCCTCTTATTATAGAGATTTATAGTGTTCGGTTTATCATAACTTCTTCATACGAAGTCAGATTCAGACATTCTCTATATTTTTGGAATCGTATGGGCGTATACTTTGAGTTGTATCATAAAGAAAGTTCATATTTGTATTAGAATTTATCATGAACTACATAGCACTCTTATCACATTAACAGGTTAACATAATCACATTACATGATTGGCATAATCACATGTGATTGTCTATTGACCTATTTTGACTAGTGTTACACCATGCATAACATAACGAGTGTATTTTAAACCCAAAAAGATGTTATGGGTCAAATCATAGTCTTATTCCCTGTCATGGACCAATCATGGTCTTTACTTGTATAAGTGTCAGGGACCAAATCTTGGTCTTCCATACAATTGTCAGGGGCCAAACCTTGGTCTTACATGCAAATGCCAAGGGTCAAACCCTGGTCTTTCATACAAATGTTAGGGGTCAAACTCTGGTCTTCCATGCAAGTATCACAAAGACAGTTAGTATCCTACATAGTATAGTGAGAGAACTCACCTCACACTTGAATAGGATCAACCACAGCTCGAACTAATCAATGAACCGGTGCTACAACCCACCTATCGAAATATTCAAGATTA